>NC_056713.1:0-1022 GCF_018831695.1 Puntigrus tetrazona | reverse complement strand
AATAAAAATGTATGAGACAAAAATGCAAGACTGTAGATTCAAACCCTCCATCTTTATCTACACCACCTTCAATTGATATTTGTCAGCCTGCGTCCAGAACCAGGCAACAAATTATCAATTTCTTCACCGTTAATAAATCATTCATGCTATAAATGGATACCATGAAACAGCTAGAACACACCTAAAACAGGCAAACCTTCAGTGGTCGGAAACTATTATAAATAAAAATAATGCGTTTCAAAGAAACTGCTACCAACAATGTTTAGCCGCGGCGCTGCCGCATGTCAATTCCTCTAAAACCAGTGGATCTCTGGGCTATATGGACTAGGTGGGGTAGAAATTGGCGATGTCATCAGAGGCTGTGTCGTCTGATGGATAACCTGAGACCACTTTGGGGTCCCAGTGTGGTAAGGCGGATGATCCCAGTGAACATATTTCCATTAAACTGTGAGTTCCATTACCACACATAGTAGAAGCGATGCACATTGTAATTTGGCTCAGGAAAATCTCGCATTTAGTTCTCCATTCTATCAGCTTTCTCTGCTGGCATCATCTGCGCCAGGTTTGAATGGATAAAAATAACATTGCTATCTAGCTCCATTTGTTTTGAAGGTGGAATAAGCTCCTAATGCAAACTGGCTGCCAAAATGATTATCCTCAGGGCTCAGAGACTTTGGGACGACTGTTATAATAAACAAGGCCAAGGCTAAAGCAATGCAGTGCACAACGCAGTTTCCACGCCTGAACTGCGCTATTACCCTGGAGGTTGGTTCAAGTCCATTCTACCAAAGATGTTCAGTCTATTCAGACTCCTCAAGGTTCATTCTTCATCTTAAACCTTCAATTTCAAAAGCTGCCAAAATAAATAAAATACTACACTTAAAACAAATAGGTTGTATATTAATTGATATTAATATCTTTTTTTAGAATCTGCATTTAAACATTCACTATGGCTGGAAATTACAAATGGAACCTTATTAAAACAAAAAGAATCAACCAATTTCCATTAAAAATATATAAAT
>NC_056712.1:26699654-26701998 GCF_018831695.1 Puntigrus tetrazona | reverse complement strand
GAGCCTGTCAGAAACACGTCCTCCTCATATTTCACCTCCGCTCCCAACGAAGACATGGCTTTTGCATAAAGCCCACGAAGCCTTGCTCACGGAGAAGACCGCAGGCCGTTTTTATTTCCATTAGCCACCTAGAAACACCGAACAAATAAAAATAATGGTCATTAATGCACTATAATTCCACCTTCCACAATAAAAATATGAGGAATGAAAAATGCTCTCACAATTACGAGGACAGAATCCACACAAATATGACATTTAGGAAACTATAGCTTGAGACAAAGCCACTGGCAGAGAAAACATTTTCAGATTAATTAAAAAAATATTTTGTTGCTCCCGATTTCTAATCAATTAAATGTTAATATAACAAACAAGATTTATTCATTTCATTTGCTTTATATTTTATTTATTTTTATTTTTTATTCATAAGGCATCTGACAGTAGTTTGCTCTTTTCGTTGTCTATTATGTTTTCTTTTTTTCTCTTCTTTTTGTATTTTTATTTTTATAAAATAATAATAATAATAATTACAAAAAGTCTATGCGCTGTGTAAACTGAGACTCGTTATATCACTCCCATCATTGCTCTTTTGATTTTGTCTGCTTCCACTGTCCTCCTCAAGGTTTCCACTGAAACTTAGAGAAGAAGAGCTTCCATGTGCAGAGAAAGACTTGAGAGAGCATCCCAGTGTCGGGACATTTCTTCACTTTATTCACATATATAGCAAAAAACAAGGAAAGGACGAAGATGAAACGCAAACATTGTTTGCAGTCTATTTACCTCAAAAATAGCAACGCACAAAACTGCTCCTGAACTCCTCGTTCAGAGCGTAAATGAGACATGATAACTGCGCCGGGCTGAAACTAGTCAAAAACAGGTGTCCCGCTGCATGGGCTGTGAGCGGATGCATTCGTGCTTGCCGCGGTGCATTCTGGGACCGTCTTCTCTGCGTATGGTCCGTGTGATGTTGCTTCAGACCCGCAGCGGAAGCAGCTTTCAAGCCCAGACGTTCAGCCTCAAAGAGATAGAGGAAAGTGGTGGAATAATTTTGATGACTTTACGAACGGCCTTCATGTCAGGTGCTTCACAAAATAAACGCTGAAAACCTGAAGCGGCGTGTTAGTGCGGGAGAGATGGTGTTTATGGGCTCGAGTGCGTCGTTGATTAGGATTTCTCTCCGAGCTCAGGAAAAGCACTAATGGGAGCGTTTGTGGAGCTCTGGTCTTAATGAAGGGCTCTGATCTCAGGTGTTTCATGGAGAAGTGCCTGGGGATGATGTCAACGGCTGCACTTCAGGAAGTTAGCAAAGTTTGGCCTCTTCAAAGTGATGGAAAGAGGAACGTAGATGGAGGCTTTTAGAGTCTGTAGATGGAGGTTAGAGAGGGTGAGAGGCTAAATGGAGGGTTGTTTTCCTCTGATAGCGGGCGCAGGTGTGCGTCGATGAGAACGGCTTCATCCACTCCACAGTCTCTGCCATTAAATACTGTTTGACTGCAGAAAACCACTGAAATACGACGTGTCACTCACTCAGCCGCGATTTGCATGTAAACAATCAAAATATATGGGATGTTAAGCAACTGCAATTAAATTAAAAGGCTGAATCAATTGAAGAAAGGCGTGACGTGATCAAACCCCAAGCAGCATCGCCGGAGAAACACACTACAATCATTAGAAACATCGACAAAATGGCCTCAAACGATCAGTGAATAAATGATTTAACGGTGTTTAAATTGTTAGCCAAGTCAAAAATCCGCCTGATTCAAGAAGGGGGTCTGAAAAGTAACTAATTGAGTTAAATAGCATTTTGTTGACGGTTGTTTTGTAATGATTATTTTTTTCTTTGAAAAGCAAGACGCACCTGTAAAAGGGCATGTTGTCTGTTTATTGAACGTGATTGTGAAGAGATGTGAAAAAGCGTGCTGTGTTTGTGTGACAGTGCCGGCGTGGGTCGGACCGGCTGCTTCATCGTCATCGACGCCATGCTGGAGCGAATCAAACACGAGAAGACGGTGGACATCTACGGTCACGTGACGCTCATGCGCGCTCAGAGGAACTACATGGTCCAGACGGAGGACCAGTACGTCTTCATCCACGACGCGCTCCAGGAGGCCGTCACCTGCGGCACCACCGAGGTTCCCGCCCGGAACCTGTACGCCTACATCCAGAAGCTGACGCAGATCGAGACCGGAGAGAACGTCACCGGGATGGAGCTGGAGTTTAAGGTGAGACGCACGCTAGCGATTGCCAGCCTAAGTCCAAACGCAAGAAGTTGATAGAAATAAATCAAGAAAAACTGTTTATTTAAATAAGGTTTAGATAGAAAGATCTAATTTTTGCTTTTAGCTAG
>NC_056712.1:26654654-26692154 GCF_018831695.1 Puntigrus tetrazona | reverse complement strand
TCTCTCTCTCTCTCTCTCTCTCTCTCTCTCTCTCTCTCTCTCTCTCTCTCTCTCTCTCTCTCTCTCTCTCTCTCTCTCTCTCTCTCTCTCTCTCTCTCTCTCTCTCTCTCTCTCTCTCTCTCTCTCTCTCTCTCTCTCTCTCTCTCTCTCTCTCTCTCTCTCTCTCTCTCTCTCTGTCTCTCTGTCTCTCTCTCTCTCTCTGTCTCTCACTCTCTCTCTCTGTCTCTCTCTCTCTCTCTCTCTCTCTCTCTCTCTCTCTCTCTCTCTCTCTCTCTCTCTCTCTCTCTCTCTCTCTCTCTCTCTCTCTCTCTCTCTCTCTCTCTCTCTCTCTCTCTCTCTCTCTTTCCTCTCTCTCTCTGTCTCTCTCTCTCTCTCTCTCTCTCTCTCTCTCTCTCTCTGTCTCTCTCTCTCTCTCTCTCTCTCTCTCTCTCTCTCTCTCTCTCTCTCTCTCTCTCTCTCTCTCTCTCTCTGTCTCTCTCTCTCTCTCTGTCTCTCCTCTCTCTCTCTGTCTCTCTCTCTCTCTCTCTCTGTCTCTCTCTCTCTCTGTCTCTCTCTCTCTCTCTCTCTCTCTCTCTCTCTCTCTCTGTCTCTCTCTCTCTCTCTCTCTCTCTCTCTCTCTCTGTCTCTCTCTCTCTCTCTCTCTCTCTCTCTCTCTCTCTCTCTCTCTCTCTCTCTCTCTCTCTCACGTCTCTTATCTGGGATATACAAAATCACTAAAGAAATGCAGACTCTCCGAGCTTGTCGTCAGGAGCTTTTCCCGCCCACATCAAGGAATTAGTGTCTGGAGTCCCTCATTCACTCGCTCAGGTGAAATTCTTCTGAGCTGTGGGCGGCTGGAGCTCAAAGAGAAAAACAGCCTTAAACTTAGCACGGGTCCCCTTGAAATAAGACATAGCAACATAAACACACATCAGAGTCACATTTGTAAATATTATTAGAATCTGAAACAGCTGTTTTCTATGTGAATATTTGTTAAACTGCAATCTTTCAGAGTTCAAAAGAAATATACATTTTCTCACATTTCTATTTAATACATCCTTTCTGGAGTTTCGTCCAGTTAGCGTCATATCTCCCGACAGCTGAGGCATCAACGTGACATTTCTAATTATTGTTTCTTGAGCTCCTCGTCTGTCTCTGGCGTGTAGAGTGTCTCTCTGCTTCCAGGACGGACAGTCACGGACCGTCAGGCAGTTCCAGTTCACGGACTGGCCAGAACAAGGCGTGCCAAAATCAGGGGAAGGCTTCATCGACTTCATCGGCCAAGTGCATAAAACAAAAGAGCAGTTTGGTCAGGATGGACCCATATCGGTCCACTGTAGGTGAAAGCAGGCAGATGCCGCTGTTCAGGACTAAAACGCTTGTCTTTTGTTCAGAGAACTAAATCTTGTCCAGTAGCAAATACTTCAGCAGAAAGCTGATTCCAGACACATCGGATGTGTTTTCCGTCCTAGGAAGTCGTGTGTGAACTCAGGAGCTTAGAACTAAAGCACATTTCTACAGCTCACACGGTGTTTAATACTTCCTGAACCTTTTCTGTGAGTTGAGCAGCTCCTTTCACTGACTCTCATGTTTTTGGTTGTAAAATGCCAGAAGCTGAATCAAGCGGATCTTTAAAGACATGCATTTTCTCAATGTTTTTGGGAATAAAATACTGCAAAAGTTAATGTGAATGATACATGAACAAACCCCCTCGGTATATTCGTTCAAAATATAGATAAGAATAATAAAGCAGCTGAAGTGGAGAATAAACACACACCAAAAAACTTAAAGATATGGATTGAAACTGAAATGCAATCAGATAAAGCGCAATAAAAAATATGAACCCAGTGCGTGGAAAACATATTATAGACTTTGTTTGCATGCTATGGCTCAGAAATGAGGGTTGTGTTGTGATTGGTTGCAGCGCTGGCGTGGGCAGGGCGGGCGTCTTCATCACCCTCAGCATCGTTCTGGGCGCATGCGCTCTGAGAGAGTGGTGGACATCTTCCAGGCGGTCAAGATGTTAAGAACACAGCGGCCAGCGATGGTCCAGACCGGAAGTGCGTAACCGCTTCTTCACTCCAGTCATCAGGTCCAGGTCGCTCCGAAAGTGATCAGGTCCTCAGGCGTCCGCTATGATTTCAGTCTGAAGTTTCTCACTAAAGAGTTTGCGGCCGGAACGAGCGAATGCTCGGCTTTGTTAGGCCAGCAAGCGCCGTTCTCATTTATAACGACAAACCCTTCAGGTTAGCCATGCAAATTGGTTCAGATAAGCAATTTCACAGCTAACCCGCACTGGCCTTCCCAGCCTCAATGGGGAAATTATTTTCTGCGATCAATGCGGACAGCGAGGTGATGAGGCTCGAATCTCACGCTCGGCGCCAACACAATCCTGCTTTTCACCTCACAGACACGCAGCGACACAAAAAGCGGCATTAGAGCAGCGGCCCTTCACTTGGGCGGCGAGAAGTGTTGCTATGGAGACATCGCGCATGTGCTTTAGCCAACGATTGTATTCTACACCTCACCCACTGATTGTGAGGATTCGTCAATGCCGTCAGGATTTTGTCCTGAAGTACAATAGTAGTAGCGATAATAGTAGAAGTCTGTTTTTTTAGACTGTAGTTTAAAATGCATTATTTAAAAAGCGCTCAAGTCATCAGCTCTGTTACCGTTATATGTATGTCGTATTAAATGTGCTGGAACTGAAAAAAAAATACAATCGTTTTTTTCGTGACATATTTTTTTGGTTTTATAATTAATAAATAAAATGATTTATAATAGTTATATACTTCATTCTAATTAAACATAAATGCATTGTATTTTTGTTTATATTAAATATATTTAGTCTATATATACTTTAGACTATTAGACCGAGTGTTTAGACCCACCTAAGTAGGACTTAAGCACATCTTTGTTTTATTTATTTATGTCAATCAACGAATCACAATAAGTGCACTTTTTTTAATCATCACTCTTTGGAAGTACGGTTCCATCATTAATGAATAACTACACAAGAACACATGAGTAGCATAATATTAGCACTCGAGTAACTACTAACTAACAAGAAACTCTGGTTAATGAATTGGTAAGTAATAGTGCTGAGGCGAATGTGGTAAGCTTATCAGTAACTATTATTCATTTCATACCTCCTTAATAACTACTGTATACAGGTTCATAATTAACATGAATAATACATCATGTAGAATTAATTCCAAAGTAAAAGTTGATTACAAAGTACTAGTATTGCCAAGCATCGCCAAATTAGTAACTATTTGGATGAGTATTGTAAAGTGGAGATCGTGATAACTCCCAAATAATTACTGAAGTCATTGTATAAAAGGTCTTGGTTAGTAACACAGTCATTACTAGTGGGTCACCATGGTATTTATTTTAGAATACTGATCCAAATAACTAGTAGTGATGCATAATTCAAATGAATCATGAACCTGCGTACAATAGATCTTAAGAGGTCTCCAGGATATATACAAAAAATAACTAATAGATTAGCTAATAGTGAACTACCAGTTTCAACTGAGCGATATTACTTACTAAATCCTTAATCAGGTTTTGTTTTTTTGATGGAAGTCTCTCTCTTTAAGTTATTTAAATGGTATATTATTTTTCGCAGTATACAATCTGCTACTTTTCTTGTAATGCTTGACAGTAAGGGAAGATCTTTAAATGTCAGCCCTGTTACTGTGGTTTTAATAGTAAAATCGTTCACACTTAAAAAGCTCGGCGTGTAGAGATGTCTTTCTAAGGAAACCTTGTAGTTACAAAGATGTCCTGACTGTAACCCGTCAACCCTGTTACCTCTGTGAACAGTGTCCAACATACATTAAATCTCACGAAAATATCATACAATAATAAATGAACACACACAGGTCTGACCCGTCCGTCTCTCTCTCTTTCAGGATCAGTACCAGTTTTGTTACAGAGCTGGGTTGGAGTATCTCAAAGGAGCCGACCACTATGCAACATAAGATCTTCGTCACGCTGTCAGGGAGAGGCGGATCGGCCATCGGACATCAGCGGTCATTTAATTCTTCTGAGCCATAAATACCTGCTTGTGAAAAGAACTTAAACTCTTCGATTACATGTTGGATGTGCAACGTAAACCTAGAAATACTTACAAACGACAATAAAAGACAAATATCCAGGTGGACCAAGAAAAATCACCCCGATCTGATTTCATGAATAAATAAATAGTAATAATAATAAATAATAATAATAATAAAGATGATGATGATAATAATTTCAGACTGCTGAAGTGCGGAATAATCGCTGCTTCGAGGATTCATGAACCCTAAAGGAGTCACGAACACAGGCGCTGTGAGGCGGGAGCTCGAGACACGGTGTAAAGAGAATCTGTTTTGTTCCACAATCAACACGAGGAGATACGTCCTGATGAAGAGAGCGCCACCATCGTCATCATCCGAGGAGACTAGACGAATAAGTACAAGGCGTCCGGAGAAACCACACGAACACTGCATACCAGCTTTCGTTTTCCTCTCTTTATGACAGACATCAGCTGAGCGTATTCCTCATGGTTTTTGGGTTTTTTCGTTTCTGTTCTGATGTCCTGGTGTCTGCACCCATGAGCCCTCCTTCATTCATCGTTTGCGGTGGTTTGTAGGCGTTCTGTTTCAAACACACTCGCTGAATCACGGGGTGGGCAGAGTATAAAGGTTAGAAGATATCTCAGTTCTTCCATGAGCAGAGAGAGATATTAATAAAGTCTTTATTTATATAACCTCAAGATGTATATTCACAAAATATAGATATATAGATGATATAATATATGAAAATGATGATGGGTTTTCCGCTGGAATGCACATCAGCAGGATGAGACAGACGGACACGCATCTTTTCTTGTGCAATAACTAGACGTTTTTTACGGCTGGAGGTTCAGTTCATGTCGGTTCAACGAGATGGGCGATCGTCGTGGGTCAAAGGTCATCGTCGTGCATCCGTTGAGCCACAGGTACAAAAGCGTCCACGATGTTCATTCTTTTGCATTTAGAGTGCCTTATATTTATGCCTGTTCTTTTCTCGATATTCATTTAACGACGTGTATAGTTTAAGTAGTTCATGTGCAGTATTTATCGATTGATTTCCCGCAGCGTGCGGTTATAGTCTATGAAATTATATATGCAAATCGTAATTCCATCATTACTGTTTAATTGTCTGTGGCCTTAATTTGGCTCAGAGAAAATAAAAGCGACAAAGTACGACAAAGACAGCAAGCGCGCGCTTAACCGTCAGGCCCGATACTGTTACGTCATTTCTGTTCACGGTATTTTATATTCGTTCCCCAACGACACGAGATGAATTAATCACGTCTTTTTGAAGACCAAGCTTTGGCGTCATTAAAAAACGAAAGGCCCTAAAAAACCTGCAAAGCTCTTGCCGATAAGCTACTAAGTATTTTCCGACTAGAATATTACGATTGGACAGCTGAACCTCACTGGCTTTGTGGATGTGCATTCCAGATGCTTTTTTCCCTTTCTTGTTTTGAATAGAAAGCGTTTTATTGTTTCGACTCGGATGTTTTCGTCATCACATGTCGAGCAGCTGTCAGCGCCACCTAGCGTTCAGCGCTTCAATGTGCTCCACGTCAGCTTTTCTTTCCCTCTTCTGGATCTTATTTGATATGCATGAGTTCAACTGCAGTGGGGGCGAGTAGGAAGAATTGCACTTTGTATCTCTTTATCTCTATGCACTGCCCTACTGATTCCGCACCATTACGGATTTTACTTGAACCCGACTGTATGAAATCTCCTTCAGACTTCACTTGGTGGTATGTAAATAACACAGAAAAGAGACAACCCAAGTAATAAGAGAGAAAAAAGAAGATTAAGAAGAAAGGAAAAGCAAATCGGTTCGAAAAAAGAGCATCTTTAGCAGGTGATTTCAAAGTGTCACTTCTTCCCCCGTTGAAAGACTGAGGCGTCACAAGCGCAGACGTACATGTGGTGTTTCTAAGCTCCTGTTACTCACATCTGGATGCATAGACTGAAATTAATTCAATTCAATTGTAAAGAAAAAAATGGCTTGTTAAAAAGAATCATGAAATTACCTCTGATTAGTTGTAAATGTAAACTGTTTTTTGATTTAATTTGATTTGATTTGATTTTTTTTTCTGAATGAATGGAGTGCTTTTTATTTTCATACTTAGATGACATTGGTGAAAAAGACACATCTGTACGAGAAGCCGTCCTTCTGTACTTTGCTGACACAAGTTCCATTTGTTATAAATGAATTCTATTAAAAAATGTAAGTGTTATGCACACGCGTTTCCTTCCTTCCCTCCTATGAGCTGACGACCATCACAGGAATCAATCTCCAGTACTTCAGCTCTGTTATGGGAAAACTTTCGTTGGTTTATCTTTTTGTTTTCCTGATTTATTTTGAAAAATATTGTAAGTCATGTGGCGTGGTTATATTTATTAGTTAAAGCTATCATTTGATGTTTTTGCACTGACCTTCAACCTTTACCTTCTGAGTGTAACGGAGCTGACTAGAAGCATTAGAAGGAGCACTTGAAGCACATGAAGGTAAAAAAAAGTCATGGATTTCATTTATTTATGTAAAAAGCACAAAATAGTATATCAGCTAATTAAGGCCCTTCAGTGATATTTTCCTCTCACCTTCAACCCGTTGAAGTCATAGATTGATTTTTTCGCTTTAGTATTAGTAATGTGACCCAAAAAAGAACTGTGCTTTACACAGCTATATTTAAGGTTCAAGGTTCATGCAGAAACCTCAATGTGTTCTTCTACAAAGGTCTCAAAACTAGACGTACATCAACGTTCTGTCAGGTTATTCAGACATTAAGATGGCAAGTTGAAATGATCTGGAAACAATCTCCAAACTGTCTGTTTTTTCATTGATTTGTTGTGTGTATTTTTCATGTTCTATACTTTTAACCAGGATGCCGAGCTGCTATAATAGGCGTGTTTTGATTTGTGAAGCGAATGTAAATGGGATAGAAACCCAGTGAAGTGAGAGTAGGCGTCCTCTTTTGAGCATCCCGTCCGGTCCGGCACAGATTTCTGATGCTTTATGTCAGATGAGAGAGAAACAAAACACCATGAGAATGATCTGAAAGCAAATGGAGAATCGGAGAAAGCACCTGGGATGAAGGTTAATGACTCACATGTGCTCAAATCCACAACGCCTCTGTTCTGTGTTCCAAAACTCTCCTGCTCTCCTTCAGGTTGTCTAATAGAAAGAAATCTGCAGTTACGTCACATCTAATGCATTCCAGAGGGCATAATGTGGAAGTTCAGTCCATTTTCTATGAATTATTCAGTAAAACGCCATTTATAATTTGCTGCACTGTAAAGTGTCTAAATGAGTGAGGAGGTGGCTGAAGGTCTGCTAATGTGTTCCTGATGCCACTGCAGCAAGCTCCCTGCATGTAAACAGATGTAATCTTTTCACAAATCCTTATATTTAGCTTTTTGAAGTTACCATTTTTTTTTCTGGAGTTGCGCTGTCATGACAACAAGCTGAAAGTTCTTAATGCGAGTTAAGAAGTCTAACGTTTAGCATTTGTCTGCTGCACTTAGTTATATATATATATATATATATATAGAAAATGTAAATTTTTCTCTCGTAATTGCAAAAGTTCTTCTCTAGAATTGCTTTCGTTGGAGTAAACTTACATATTGCATTTTTTTCCTCAGAATTCTGCGTTTGCACATTTAAATGCAATTTCTAAAATAAAATTAATTAATTAATTAATAAAGTAAGCTGCTACTGAACTCATAATTAGACAGTTTTTTCTCCTAATTCTGACTTTTTTTAAATTGAAAATATATACCTAAAAATTGCAGGGTATAAAATGTGATTTTACTTAACTGAAGTTCTAAAGTCAAAATTGCAATTTAACCATCTCAATATTTTGCCTTTTTGCATCTGGGCTTTACATGTTGTTTTTTGTTTTACATTTTCTGTATTTTTGCAGTGCTGTTGATTGAGGCTTGAGCAGCTGGCCCATTGATTGAGGCTCGCGCGATGTTGAGCGGCTTCAGTCAGTTCATACGGACTCATACGTGGCGTCACTGAGCGTTCGGTATTAATCCCATGATGCTCTTTCCACCTGGCGCCGCAGCCCTGCAGTAAGCCTGCGCCGTTCGCGCGACCTCCAGGCACACGGTGTCGATTATTCTGGGCTGGCAACTTAGCGAAGACTTCATCAGCCTAATCAAAATAAATCACCAGAGCAGCAGAAAGTGAGCGGCGTTAAGCTCTTTGCCGTTTCCCTCGAGACCCTCGGCCTCTGAACGACAGTCGAATCCATTACAGCGAGAGCAGATGTGGCGACTCAGCGTTCAGCGTCGGTCGACGGAGAACCCGCGATCGCCCCGCTCGACACGCCACCGAAAGCGCTCCGTCAGAAAACCAGCAGCAATGAGAAGAGCGTTTCTCGGGGATGTGTGGAGCTGCACACTTCCTGCTGTTCCTGCAGCGAGAGAATCAGTCTCTAATTCAAATAAGATGTCAAGTGCTGATCTTTTTATTTCCTCTGCGACAGTCGGAGGCGGTTTGGAGTTGAGGATAATTTCAGCTGATAGTCGCCCTGCTGGAACCTATCAGACTTTTTCTGAAGCCTGGACGGAATATTAATTAGGAATAAAGCGGCTGCAGAAAAGCTCACGGATTGTATTTGATGAGCTGCAAATGGTTGACCAGTTTGAACTCTAATATCCACAATCATACATGGCTCCAGAACACAGACGATCACGTATTCTGACGTATTTGGTGTAAAATTTGTAGTAAAAAAATCCGGCTCTCATGCATTGCAGTGAAAATGACTTAAAATGCTATATTATTCATGCCAGACCAGTAGATGGCGATGTCACTTCCGCTAGCCTGAACACATAATACCACAACATCGCTGTTTTTCATAAATTTGCATTTTGGTAGGTTACAAAGAAGAGAATGATGGCACTGTTTTCAAATATTTATTGCGTGTTCAGGCCATCTACTTTTAGTTTAGTGCTGTGTTTGCTTTTTGATTTCTGACTGGTGGAGATTTCAGTGTAAAACATAGTTTTTCATTAGAAATCCATGTTACGTTTATTTAAAATAATAATAATATTAAATAAAAAGTTGAAATGATGTAGATTGGTAGCTTCAACAGAAGTATATACTATATTATTTAAAAATCAAAATTGACTATATTTATTTTGTCAAGCTCACATTGCTATTTTTGTGATGAACATTTCATCCATGCAGAATCAGCTTTAAAAATTTTTAATAATAATAATGTCGTTTGCCATCTGAAAATGCAGACCTTCTCAAAATGACATCAGTTTTGGCTTAGCAGGCGTTGACCGCCCTTCACGTTGACTACGCCCCCTTCAATAGTCAGTGTTCTTTCTGAATGAGTAGAAAAATACAGCGACGCCCTCTAGTTTCCACTCATTCAATATATTCCTGTTTCCCCTCTGAAGTAAAATCGTCTATATTTCTGTGGATTTTAATTTAAGTGTCGTTCAGAGAAAGTGAATGGGAATGCGTTCAATCCCGGACCCGACTGCTGTGCTGCATTTGCACTAATGGCGTTCCCATTAACAGGTAAACCCTGTATTAGAGAGCAGAGTCCACGGTGGCAGGTTGCTGTTCCAGAGGTGAAAGGCTGGCGCTTGCCGGCGCTGGGTTTTGGAACCAAGGGCGTTTTCCGGCAGCGCAGGTGATGCGTTTCTAATTCTCCACAGCCCCAGCTCGTTACTCGTCTGTCAGTCAGCGGAGCTGCCACGCCCAGGCCAGTGGAGCTGTTTTGTGGCTGCTGTAAATTGATAGTCTCCCGGTAGCTCAACTGTCCGGGCCTCTGCTGCGTCTGAGGCCAATTCCATTTTCCTCTCGGAGGCGAATGTCCTACCGAAGGCAGCGGCAGGCGGAGAAGCTTGGCGCGTCGCGAAGAAAAGCCTTTCTCTGCCCGCTGCACTGCACGCGCCGATGTTCGCTGCGACCGCGCTGCGATGCTCCCATTACCCACTAACTCAGGCGACCGGGGACGGGCACGAGACGACACAGAGACTGGCCGGGACATTACAGAATAATAGAGAGAGAAGAGAATCACCACTAAACAAAAATCAAGGTGCAGTGGCACTTGGGAGGAAAAACTTATGATAGTAGGCATTTCTATGAAATATTCGAAACGTACACAGTAAGCATAATAATACTCTGCTAAATACAAGTCTTTGGTTGAAAAAAAAAGACAAAAGAATGTCTTCGCGTTAATAAGACATTGTCGCGATCTCACATTGAATTTGATTTGGCGAGGCTCAAAGGTCATGAAACTAAAGAAAAGACAGAAAGAAAGAAGAAAAGATCAGGATAATAGGAATTGCACAACGGTTGATCGTCCCCTACGACTATATCTTGGCGACAGGAGAGGAAAAAAAACGCAACTTAAGCTAAAACATAATGGGATATTAAGATTTGGCATCAGATTCTAAAATAACTGCACATACCTAAGGCAGTAATAGTTTGAATTAAAATAATATGAAGATATATACGTTACATTAAAATGAACTATAATCTTTACACATGACTAATATGAGATAAGATAAATACTGTATAGTTAAAATGCTAAGTTTGTTTTATCAATTTATTTGTTATTTAAGAAAAAAATTGAGCATTAACTACTCAATGAAAAAATCAGGTTTTTAGGTAAAAATCAGATTCAAAATATGTATAACATTTAAAATCTACAGGAAAGAGAGAAAGATGTTATTTATAAGGAAAGCTTGTATGCCATTAACATATTCTTAGTGTTTTAATCACTCTTTGTAATTGTGTGACTTCCAGTTTGTCCATCTGCTTAATAACCTCAATGTTTGTTTGAAAGCCCACGGATCCTTCATAGCATTTTTTAACAAACTAAAAGAACAGCATGAATCATATGCTCTGAGAGAAAACAATTAACCTTTATTTAAGCGGCTAATTGCACTCCTTCATTACCCATCATGCCTGGCGTGGGGTGCTGAGGCGGGGTGAAGGAAGTCGTCATGGTAACCACCGAGTCAGAGTGAGTGAAGCATCTACAGAAACACACACCTAACCAAAGCGGCTTGTGTGTATGGAGTGCAAGTCGTCAACATGCTGTTTGGTCTTCCAGCTGGAAAAATGCGATGTCGGCTGAACAAGAGGCGTCAGTCAAAGTGGAAACATGAGTTTTAGGAGGCATCTGATTCTGGAGGCTGGATCTGTGAGGACGTTCGAAGCAGCCTGCGTGATAAGAGTCTGTGAGATTCACTGTGAGTTACTAACACAAAACAAAAAAGTTTGAATGTTTGGAAGAAAACTTGGCTTTGATTTTCATACTGTTAAAAATATAATAAATTCCCATAATACATTTATACAATACTATTCATTTTCATAATAATGCTTATATAATTACATAATATTAAATCAATTAACCAGCAATAATCTGCCATGTGTTTCTTCCAAAAAGGCCAAACTTAAGCTGAAACTTTACATGTGTTTTGCTGTTTTGAATCCATTCAGCCGATCTCTCAGCGATTGCCCTTCTGCGCTCTGGCTCCTTCGCCACAGATCGAATCATTGAATCTGATTAGACCATTAGCATCTCCTAAAAAAAATTACCAAAGAGAGTTTGTCCTATTTAAATCTTGACTCTTCTGTAGTTTACATCTTGTACTAAGACCAATGTAAAATGTACTAAGACCATGACATAAAGATGACAAACAAACACCCAAAACCTACTAAAGCAGAATACACAGAATCGGACACAGATAGGACTCTAGATCAAATATGTGTAAGAATACATAAAACATTGTCATGGAAAGAGAGATTTGATTCACTTTATGTCAGTATCTGATTCACTGTTATAAAAGATCTTATTAAAAAAGTGTTCTGATCTGAATCAAGAGAAATATGCACAGATCAAATTGCGAAAACAGTGC
This sequence comes from Puntigrus tetrazona, assembly GCF_018831695.1. Lineage (NCBI taxonomy): Eukaryota > Metazoa > Chordata > Actinopteri > Cypriniformes > Cyprinidae > Puntigrus > Puntigrus tetrazona. The sequence goes on along the minus strand of NC_056712.1, from coordinate 26,680,230 downwards.
TAGAAAACATAGTGTGTGTATGTGGTGAACCTGGTTCAGTGATCTGTTCACCTGGACTATCTGAATTGTTCTGAATCTTCTGATATGAAAGCCATCTGTTGGTGCTGACCCACCATTTGATCTGGATATGAACTAATATTGCTTTAGATTTTACGATGGATCTTTTGCAAGTACAGTAGTACATCCTGTGTTATAGGGGTATTCCATTTCGGCAGATCTAATTAGCGCAGCCTAACAATTCTTTAAGGTTTGAATTATTAGTTTATCGTGAGCCAGGATTCGAAGATGTGTCTTTAATCTAGGTTTGAACTGTCAGAGTGTGTCTGCCTCCCGAACTGTATTTAGTGGAATTTTCCAGGTAGAATTTGGGTGCTAAATAGGAAAAGGATCTGCCACCACATGAGTGAGTCCTTCAGTTCTAGTAAAGGGACCTAGCTGCTGCGTTTTTGGACCAGTCAAAGGTATCAGAAGTAATCGATTGCGTTCCAGTAGACAAAGAGTTATTAAAATTATGGACTGCGTAGTTTAGTTAAAAACATTTTTTTTCTTCTCCATTGCATTCATTGTTGAGACACTGATTTCTACAAACTCACATACATTTCTACAAAAAATGAGAAGAAAGAAGGAGAAATCATCTGCTCCTTATGGATGGGCGTGAGGGTGAGCACATTTTCAACTAATTTGCACTTTCCACGTGAACTGTTCTTTAAGGAACAATTTTCTGTGCAGAAACTTCTGTGTTTGTTGTTGAAAGCCACCAGCTTTAAAAATATATACTTTCTGATCCCCATTTTACTTTACTCTTCAAAGAGAAACTACCTTGATACTGATCAGCTTTGTCTATAACATGTGTGATTCTTTGCTGAAAAGAGTTCAACAAGATGTTACTCTAATGCAAAACTATAGAAAAAGCCATACACACTCACTCCCACTCCTCCCAGCATGCACACCGGACAGAGAGAAAAAGGAGCCTTGGAGTGCAGAATAGATCCATCTCTTAGACATGAACCATCAAGCATGTATACATGAGAAAAACAGCGGCGACAGCACGACAGCGACACACAGCCGTGATTTACAGAGGCCGGGCCTTTGAGAAGAGGCGCATTTCTCTTCTGCTGATTCTATGTGTGTGTGTGTGTGTGTGTGTGTGTGTGTGTAGAGCAAGCGTTTTCTTGTTTATGTGCTTTTAATAGGATTTGATTTTATAGATTTTTTGGCAATCGCCTCCCCAAAATTCCTCATCCAGGTTGCGTGACATGATAAATTCACAGGATTAAAAATGGCTCTCCGGCCTCTAAGCAGTGTGAAAAATAACGAAAGATTCCTCCGCCTGCGCGAACCCATAAAACACTGGAAGTGAGTGAAAAAGTGCCAAATGTCCAGGAAACGCGTTTGTGGCACAGATCTGTGGGAGCTGATCTGATTATCAACGCATGGAAACTGTGGTTGTGGACAACATCAGCTCAAAGCTTAATTTAAACAGGATTAAAATCAAAACTACCCTGTTAGCTTTTAAAACTCATTTGGATTATAGCTAGAATTACTGCTTCAGTTCCCCACCTGTTCACTGCTTCATTGCGTTACTGTAAAGGTTCCATTCTGTGATCTGCATCATTTTTAAGTTAAGTTTTACTGTTTCTGAATCCATTCAGCTGATCTCACCACGTCTCGCTAGGCAATTTTAGCTGTAGCATAGATCTGATTAGATCATTAGCATCTCACTCAAAACATCTCACAAAAAAGTATTGCATCTATTTTCCCTACTTTAAAACTTGACTCCTCTGAGTTACATCATAATACTAGACCGATGGAAAGTGGAATGTGTTTTTTTAGCACGATATGGCTAGGAACTATACTCTTCACCTGGTGTCAAGGAGAAGGGCGTTGCTGCCGTACTAGGTCTGCAGCAGGTGGAGGATTTTTACACAGCAACTGAAAAATGCTGGGAATATTTTCAGGCGCTGTGTAATATTATTGTGCCTGCTGCACCTCTCAAACTCTTTGGTTTATTTTTAGCCGAAGCTAAGGTCTAATTAGATTGAATGGTCTATGCTGAAAGCTGCAGCTAAAGCTAAAGACCTGGAGAGATCGGCTGAATGGATTTGAAAGCGGTAAAACTCAGCTGTTTACCTCTAAGTGAGTTATTAAATAAGCCTATTTGCAAAAATAGTGTTGAGTAAAAAAAAATTAAATAATTATTACATTTTGCATACTTTTCTATTATCATGAAAACAACTCACTTTGAATGAACATACTAAAGTCTAAGTTTGACTTGAGTGAACATACTTAAGACATACTTAGAGTGAGCGTACTTAAGTTTTCAGACACTTGATATTAATTGCATTGAAATTAAATTAAGGAATAGTCAATGCAGTGAACAGAAGTGAACTGAACTTTAGAGTGTTTTTACACATAAGTGGGACTTACATAATATGTAAATAATGTTAATAAAGTAAATCTTTTGGAATAAACTGAAATACATATCTTTTTGTTTTGAAATATGGTTAAAAGTCTTACTATGAATATGCTGATGGGCATTTAAGATCATCTAAAATATACTTTGACATTTCTTTTGAAAGGCGTGTCATGTATTTAAATGATGAATTTGGAATTTACTACATTTAAAATATATACATTTCATGTATTAATGAATAAAACACGATAAAACATTTCAATGATAATCAAATCAAGTTCCTTGACAAACAGTTAATTCAACAGAATAAGTGAACTACTAAAACACTGCAAAAGATTATTAAACCTAATGATGTAAACTGCACTTACTTGAAGTTAGATGACATTGCTTCAAAGATCACATTAAAGTACAATAAGTGCACTTTTATCTGCAACTGTATTTTTTTATTGTGTGATTGGTTGGATAGCTTTAAATGTCTTATTACAACACGTAACACATTCTTCAGATGCATCAGAGAACTTGTTTTTGTAAAGTGTCTTGAAATGCAATACCCAGCGTGAATGGCACAGGAACTGTTTGATTCCTGCATTTCCAACAGGATTACGATCAGAGACTGGCGCCCACAGCAAACACACTCCACACACAGCAGATTAACGGAGTCGAACCAAAGGCACGCTTAAGGTAAAGAAGAATCAAAGAGTGTTGATCTGTCAACAGCAAGCCCAGAGTTCACTGTAGAAGGTACATCCATCCATTATCACCTCTCCTTCTAAAACATGCAGTCTGAGTTCTGATTTTTACTACATATTTGCTAAGAAGTAGGCATCATGGGCTATCTGCATTTGTTTTGTCTTTCCAGAGCGGCTGCTTTCATAGTGAACAACAGTTGAAGGAGTTCTTGCTGAGTAAGTCAGATTCGTATGTCTCTAGCTATCAGGTTTAATGACACAGACATCTGGAAGGAAATTCTATCGTTCCCTGAGAGCGGAGGTTTATTACCGTAACACATAAACACAAGGCAGGTAACAGAGTGCTTGCTGCGTACTGGGCCGAGCATTGGCTTATCTTTCTGAAAACATCACAATGTTTAGTCATGACACCATCTAAGCGAGCCGAGTTCCGTGAACTTTTATATGTATGAACAAGTTTTAGAGATTGTATGAGTGTGTTTGGTTACTAGAGCACTGGAGACCAGACTGCGTGGACTCAGAAGAAGATGAAACTACAGAATAAAAGCACGATTGAATATATAGTTTTATGTGTAACTAAAATAAGAAACAAATCATTTGAAAACACTGAAAAAAGATAAGCTAAATATATATATAAAACTCATTTTCATATGCAGTGTACATAATAACACATTGTTATAAAGATCTGAATCACTGGTAAAAAATGGACAGAGATTTACTGTATTTGTGGAGTAAAAAAAAAATCAATCACACTAAGATGAGATTAACATGGGAAGTTTAACTAGTTACATAAATATATAATTCCATTGTTCTCCCTTTTTGTGCAGTGACTCCTAATCCTTCTCCAAACACATTTAAATCTGTGCATTAAATGTTGATCCTGCTTTAGATTAGCGCTGGTCTACTGAATCAGCTTACGGTTAACGTCTGCTTCGCTCTTTAGATGTCAGACTCACTTCATCTAACTTATGATCTGCATCTCGTTTTACACTAAGCAACTAATATTTTTTAAAATGAACATGAATATATGCACCGTAATTTGATTTAGATGAGAAACATATTTGATGCTCAGTGAGTTCAGCAGGATCACAGCTGGCTTCATGAACTCTTTAAATGTGGCTTCTCTGGATCTCAGAGCCTGAGCCTGCACAGATCCTGCACTCATGAGCTTCATTTCATACCACAATCATGCACACATTCGATTGTTTCAATAATTATAGTTATAACACACTCTTTCCTCTGCACATCTTCACTTCTGCCATCCTTTCTGTATCATGTTTTTCTGTCCCTTTCTTGCCAGTTTTTGGATTTTGTAATGAACTCATTTAGTGGGTGAAATTGCAAAATGTCTCTATAAACATTTCTGATGTTATCTACGTTCTACTGTAAATCAAATACTGGTTTGCATACTAAAAAAAGTCTATTTCATTTAAATTTTATATATATAAAAAAAACCAACAATCCCATCATTTCTAGAAATTCGGGTTGATATAGTGCATATTTAAAATCAACACTTTGAAATAAGTTTTCATTGGTCAGGGTCAATTAATGCATTAAAGTAACACTAACTAAGCAGATATTTAATCTTAACTAGCATTAGTTAATAAGTCAACCAATGTTAACAAAGGGAAAAAGCATTTCCAGAGTAATCAAATAGTAAATCACTTTTAGCATTTTAATACTATTTTTTACCTCTAATGTTATATTTATTTAACATTAACTACATATCATCTTTAGCGTGTCCCTCCACAAAATTATTCTCAGACTTTTTGGTAATGATTTGGGTTAAACAGATTAAAGACATGGGAAGCTGTAGATTCAGGAGCAGATTCACGACACACACACGCAAACCAATCCAGCCGTCTCAGTGTTTTACGCAGAGTCATAACACACTGTTTTTCAGGCGAGGCGTCCTGTCCAGCGACGTACAGGAACACTTTCACTCCTGAATAAAACATCAGGCTCTCTCTGCGAGCGGCGGCGTGTAGCTGTCGACTAAACCAAAGAGGAAGAATCTGCCAGGATGTTCTCGGCCGATCAGAAGCTTGTCACAAATACGCTTTCCTTTGATAAAACACTCATTCACACGAGAGAGATTCTCCAGAGATCACATTATACAAAACTGCTTCAAACACAGACTCTGCCACAGCGTTTCCTTAAAAAGACTTTAAAAAGTCCTCAAGCGAACAATTCATCTCATCTAAGATTGTTTATTGTTACAGAGAGCGCCATCATGTTTAACACAGCTGCTATTTGGAGAAATATTTAAAGATGAGGCGTTTTCTCATCTAACTCTGATGAGATGTTGGACTGGTTTGGTCTTTGTTCTGAAGATTCACCAGATCTTTGAGAATCAAGCTTGTTTATAATATATAAATAATGACTTTCTATCAGATGATTTCAACTTTGTTGATCATTTTTGAGCTGATGGCACTATGGAACTGTTGTTTGATCTTTTGATGAGCGTTTGACAGAAACACAGACCAATAAAACATCGATATTGATGTCTGCACTGCAGAATTTCCCTCCAATAATTGATGTTATGAGGAAAATGAGTGTTTTAGCTTTACACAAACTTGCTGGATGTGGAAAATTAAACTTAAATAATTGATTAAATCAATACACATAGAATACATATATGACTGAAATACGAGTTCTTCAAGTAAACATCCACTCCAAATCAAGGCAGTGAATGTATAAACATATCTTCAGCTTGTTATTATATTACAATATTTAAAAAATATTATTATCATTTACTATTTTATGCAGACCATTTCCAAATAGATAGAAACTGACGTCTCCTCCAGCCATAGTTTTGCAACAAAATTTGCAACCCTTGAACAATAATCACACCAAGTATTTTGTCTAATAATAACAGCTCTCGTACTGATGCCAGGCAGAGGCGTCTTTAAGCGTCTGAATGGACTGTGCGTCTTCACGGATCATTCCTGAAAGCCTCAAGGATCATAAACTCTTCAATACAGACACTTAAAACATCCTGGAAGTGTTTTGAGTCATCTGTGTTTGTGATGCTTTTAAATGAACAGTTCATGCACAAAATGGATTCTGTCTGCGTTCATTTTGTTAACTATATATATAACTATTTTTCAGCCAGAACACAAAATTCATCCTTCTTTAGTCTCACGCATTTAATAGTCTGTATGCAACAGAGTAGTCTAATATATAGAGAGAAGAATATCTCCTGTCGTTTTAACCATGATTTTGGGAATATTAAAAACAAACTCGGAGACATTTTAAAGGTCAAGCTCCAGATATTCAGAGAGATATTCAGCAGAAGATCCATATAAGCCTTTAAAATAATAATAATAATATTAGAGACCTATTATGCCTTTTTACAATATACAGTATAAGTCTTGAAGTTACAGCTCAAGCCCTTCACAGATCATTTATTATATCTTGAAAATGCCTATTTAGAGTAGAGGAAACAGAAACCACGCTGTTTTTTGCGCATGTCTCTTTAAATGCAAACAAGCTGCTGCTGCCTTTTTCCAGAACAGGGCTGTGTCTTTCCTGCTCATACACGTAGATATTTGGTTTGCCTGTCCTGCCTATTGCTCTGAAATCATGTGTTTTAAAGCCTGACAGTGGCTGTCACACAGCATGTGAGTAAGCGTACTAAGTTCTCTTTCATGTCTTATTGCTTAAACTGTATCAAATGCACACAATTTTATGTTAAAAACACGCAGGAGTTTATTTCTGTACAGGTAAACAGCTAGAGCGAAATAGCATGTTTACGTGCTTTCAATGAGAAATCTGAGCAATATCTGAGCTCATTTTTTTCACAAGCTTGCAGAAAATTTCATCTTTACGCTTTTTGGGGTTTGTAAGATTCAATTATAGCACTTGAGCGTAGACAAAGTCAGATTTTCATATGTTGCCTTTAACAAAACATTACTTTGCACTCTGAAATCAACAGAAAGCCAGTACTGGAAGATAACAGAGCATTTCCTAGTGTCAGTGAAAACATGCTCTTAAACATAGAAAGAATCAGAAGTAATCCAGTCTGGATGAAATAAAGGCATGAATCATGACTTCCATAACTTAATAAAACACAAGAAACTTTTCAGCTTGGCCATACTCCTCAAAGCGACATTTTATCACAGCATTAGTTTTGTTAATCAAATGTCATTTCTATGACCAAAAGATAGAAAACAAGACAGGGGCAGAGACAGGAACCTGAGGGAACACCAGAAGAGATTGGCAGAGAGAGAAGGAAATGAAAGCTCCTTAAATCCACTATAAAGTGTTCAGATATGGGAGAGAACCACTTCAGTGCCCACGTAAGAAACCCAGCACATCAGACCTGAGACAATCTGACAGAATATCAGGTGTCCAAAAGATGAAAAACTAGCAAACAAAACAAGTTGAGAATGAGTCAGGGAGGCTGCAGAGACAACCGGCTGAAGAAGGACTTAACCTTTGTGCAGGATTTCCATACTTTCTTCATTTGATCAACTAAAATATCCTTTAATATCATTTCTTTTGAAACTTGTATTACCTCGGCTATATTTCTGTTCCTTAGTTTTCATGGACTTTTCAGTATGTTTTCATCTGGCCTCTTGTTCCTTGACCTAGTTTCTGTCTGCGTCCTTATCTACGGTGTATTATAGCTCCTGTCTGCTCAGTGTGTCTTTGTCAGTCTAGTCTCACTGGTTGTGGATTTACTCTCTTCTGGATTAATTAAAGTATTTGACTCAATCTTCTTCTCCGAGCATTTATATATCATTCATATATTTCTGGACATCTGTAATGACCAAGCTTGCAATTTAAGTGTGCTGAAAATATATTAACTTAAATTATAAAAAACTGTTAAATTATAATGTTACAATACTTTAAACTATTATGAAAAACAATGATTTAAAATTATTATTTTGCAATCATAAGAACTTAGTTTGGGCAGCTTTAGATTTTTTTGCTGTATCTCAGCCAAATATTGTCCGATCCTAACACACCAGACATCAATGGAAAGATTTCCTTCTGCATGAACTGTCCCTTTAAATAACCCTCCCTCGTTCTCTCTGGCTCTTTCCTTTTCTCTTAAATGAAATAAAGCCAATGGCAGAGATTAATATTAGGCAGACAAGATACAATTGGCCCCAGCCAGCATTGGTTCCAGAACGCCAGTGAATGAATTCAACCCACCGTCATATCTCTCTCTCTCTCTCTCTCTCTCTCTCTCTCTCTCTCTCTCTCCCGGTCTTGGACACTTCAGAAGTTTTGTCACATCACTCTTATCTCTGTTAATTCTTCAGCACACCTCTCAGATAAATTCAGAGCCTGTCACAACTCCTGAACTCCTCAGCACCGAGTTTCATTTTTCAGACTCTTTCTCTCTCTGTCAGCTTTACCAGGCTATATTTACCAGTTTTCTTGAGGAATTTTGGCTTTAAGCTCATCATGGCTTCAGAACAAAAGCTCTTTTATTTGTCACTGGGAATGAGTCCTTTTGGACTCTATTAATATTGTATATGAACCCTATTAAAGACCAAATTTAAATGGCGTTAAAAACATGATTTCAGCATTGTTTGTGAGGCAGAGTCCTGAAGGATCGTAGAGATGCTCTTATAATCAAGTATTAGTAACTACTGGCCACATAATATTTATGTATGTATTTATTTTTGAATCAAGGGCTAATAGTGAAGTGCAGCACTATGCTGTGAGCTTCTAAGCTTGCTTAAAAATGAAAACTGTAAAACTTTTTTCGGGTTAATATTTCTGTAATATAAACATGAATGCATTATTTATTATTATTATTATTATTATTATTACTATTATTACCACCACCATAGTGTTTATGTGTGAGGAGGCAATAAACTCAACACAAGGCTCAAAACACAACATTCTGAAATATCAGAAGTCATATTTTGAATAATCAGGCGTTTTGGCTCATGTTTGCTTATTTCTTGCTCTGCTGGCAACCATTTTTAAAGTCCCCTTAGAATCTGCCTGCTTTAGATTACACAGCTGCGCAAACGTACTGATACTGTGTGTGTGTGTGTGTGTGTGTGTGTGTGTGCTCCATTAAAAGCTAAACATCCTGTCAGTCAGAGACCAGGAGTCCTGAAGGAATTCGGCTGTTTATCCTCCAATCCAAGTGATTCCAGCTAACAGTTTCTGTGGCGGCTACTCAGATCATCAACCTCCAGCTGTTCAAGCTAAATCCTGTAATGTGTGTGTGTGTGTACTCCTGTCAAAGCGTTCTCTCTGGACTATCACTGCAAAAAAAAAGAGTCTGACAGCGCAGGATGATGAAAACTATTGAACATCTCTGCCCATAAAAAAGGTTTAGCTCAGAGAAAGTTAGCGTTTGACCAGGACGAAAGCGAGCGCCAGCGCTTCCCTCGTTCATCGGCCCGCGCCTTGAATTCCTCTATGCCTCATTATGTGTGCAATTAATATTTCCCACACAACAATAATTCAACATTTCCAATCGCAAAGAATTTGACTTTTGTCTTTCTGTGCATGAAATGCATTTTAGTCACAATTCATTCTGTCCAGGAATTAAGTCAAGTTCCTCTTGGCTCCTCATATTTCTGAGGCTCATTTTCTATTGTGCTCCTTTCTCTGGGGAGGTTGTGCGTTCTGTAAGTCAGTTTTAAACTCTTTTTATGTCAGGAGATGAAGGAAATCTGCTTTGTGTTGATCTGAGCCTTTAATAACAGAAATGCGTGTCGATATACAGGCTGTAATCCTCCTCTGACAGTCAGGCGAGAATCATCGTTTCCTTCTTGGAGCGGCTAAGTGATTGTCAGATCATTATTTGCTGTCTGGATCTCATCTGGTTTGCTTCAGAGCTGGATTTCCACACTTCCCACAGAATAGATGGGCGTGGCGAAAGCTATAATCCATTCGTTACGTGTTTTAAGGTAGCGCCCAGTCAGGCTACTTTTGACATAACTTGTTTATCTCATTGATAACCTTGCACCTTATTGATATAAAAACACAAAGAGAGGGCCAGAAAACACTAAAAAGACATTAAATATTACTTTAGTTTTTTCCAAACTGGACTAATGAGAAGTTAGGAATTAGTTAATGAAAACAAGAATGAAGTAAAATTAAAATAAATGATTTTAAAATAACCTTAGCGTAATTAAATTACTAATTTAAAATAAATATTTTCAGGTAGATGTAATAGTGTAAAGAGGTTCTGCATTACATATTAAATAAAAATAAGAATTTGTGCATTTAATGCGTTTGAAAGACAAAACATGGTAATATGTAACTAACTTACCACGTTACTACGCTGAGTGAGATCTTCAAAAATAACGCAGTGCTCAAGCGCTGTGTGTTGTGAGTCATTGACTTAATTTATTTCTGTAGTGTTAATAACATGCGGGACTGTAATCAATAAAAGTGACTGTACTTTGATAGTACTTAAAATGAAATATAGTACATATACGTTTTTTCAAATCTGATCAGGGTACATATCAAAAACAACAAAATACTTTTATCAAACACATGAGATTGTGAATAACGTAGTGTTGTTGTGAGTGTGAGTTGCTGAGGCAGCTAGGGGTAGCGTTTGATTGGACCCGATTGACATCAGCAACAAAGATCTGTATCTGCTTTCTAGTAAAAGTTTGAACATCAGACCCATCAGGCGTGTGGAAATGGGCTCCAGCGGACAGACAGCGAGGCGGTCTTCTTCAGTGAAACACATTCATATTCAGAGCCAGTCAGGGCTCATAATCCACAGATCAGATTTAGAAAGCGCTGGTTTGTGTTCAGGCGCTCAGAACAGAGAAGAACGGAGGAGGATGGAAGCCATCTCTCTCTCTCTCTCTCTCTCTCTGAATGTCTTTCCACAGGGGTTAATGATGGCAAATCTGGCAAGCTGTCAGACTCTCATTCGTTCCTTTCTCTGCTCAGCCACGCCTAATGGACCCAGCTGTCAATCATCTTTCCTTCCCTCATTATTCTCTTTCTCTCAGAAACCTTCTCTCCGTTTCACCACATCTATCTAGTATTTTCTTTAATATTAGATATATATTATAAAAGCAGATGATTGTCAGTCGGTCAGACTCACTGTGCTCGTTCTCAAATAGTATTTTTAAAGGCGGCGTATCTAGCACCGATCTAGAGTTGTGTTTTTAATACAGGGTGATAATGAGAAACTGGGACACTCAATGAGGTCAATATGTCACTGTCTGCGATATAATAAGAAGATGATGGCGAGGAATTGCGTCATAATTCTCTATTTGTTCAAAGCGCTTGCATGAAGCTGTCTTGGGCTGGGATCGGGCCAGCGGCATGGCGTTCCTCAGGGAACTGAGCCACATTGATGTTCCTTTCAGCTGATTCCTCGTGGATGGCGTTCAGGCGTAATAATAAAACTGATAAATGAACTGGAGTCTCGGCTGAGATTCACAACCATCATATTCTTATCATCTCTAATTAGTGCGTGAATTTCATTAAAGTGATGCAGCGCACCTACATGTGAGTCAAAGAGGCGCGTCGTGTGTTTCTGGGATGAAGTTAAACAGCTGAATATCTGTATCCACGTGAGCGTTAGTTGTCTGGAGGTTATTGATGTGCGTCCCGGATTGATTCGGAGGCACATTAACGTGGCGTGGAGTCAAATGTGGATTTAATGGGCAGAAATGAGCAGCAAGCATCTAGAAGAAAACACTCTGGTATTTAACCTAATTCCGTTTAAAATACAATGGAAACTAAAATAATATCCAGACAGTGCACGAGTCAATATTTTACTCTCAACAGATCATAGATAACAACTACTGAGGAAATTCTGCAACTGAATGCAGAAAAGGAGCTGGTTTCAGATGCAATGTCTGCTACATGTCTCCTTTTCAAGGCGCTTTGAAGACGTCTTCGAGGTTTGGGTGTAGTTTTGCAGCTGCTGATGAGGTTGTGGTTCTCTCTGATTAGTTTTCTTTCAGAGATGCTCAGGATGTTCTCTACAGGTGAAAGATCTGGACTGTAGAAGGATGTGGTTTAGCATCGTCTTGATTCTGAGAGTTTTACTGGAGATCGGAGGAGACTTTTTGAATGAAGATTAAAAACCACGGAAGAAATGTTAGAAAAAACAATACAGAGAAATATTTAAATACTATCATCTATATACAGTAGTCAAAAAGAACAAGAGCATTTTGGTTTCGAGATATATATATATTCCTTAATACCCTTGTAAAAATAAGTGTTTAATTATAAGAAAAAACTGCCAAAGACACTAAAAGAGAAAAGCTAAAGAGAAACACTTTCTAAACATGCTTAAATACAAAGATGACCTTCATATAATAATGCCATTTGAAAAATATTTTATGCCTTTAAATAGCAATGTTTTGATCTTTTGTTTTAAAAAAAGTAGGCCTACACATTGAATATTTAATATATCTAAAGTTAATACGATTTTACATGTTCTTATTTGCAATTACATTTTTATATAATACATTCACGACACAATTTACTCTGAAAATATGGTTAAAGTTCTAGTGAATGCAAAGACAATAGAAATAATATGAAATCTCATTTTAAAGATGTACTTAAATCCCACTTAGTAAAAACACTTTTTCAAGTTGAGCTTTCATTACATTTAATATGCATTTAAATTATAATGCACTTTCATTTAATAACATGCAGTAAAGTGTCTGGAAGTTTGATCATATGTCTTTAATTATATATGTTTCTATTCTGCTGTGTTTCTTAGTCCGGTCTTCTGTTAAATGACCCTTCTTGTTGGATACTCTCTTGATTTTAAAACATATTTATTAGCGTATTTAAAGTACATTACATCTGTAATAAATACCCTTTTCTAAAGTTAGCCAAATTCGTTAGAGTACCTTGAATTCTATTACAGTTAAATAGATTATTCACACTTTTTTCATCGACTTGCAACAAAATATCCCGTTCCCAAATGATATTTCCCGTGAATTTTCCCTCATAAAAAAGCGACATGAGTGTTACTGACAGCCTCTCGGTGAACTCACGATTACAGAAACATCTGGAAACGACAATCTCGCGGCAAAAACAGAAAAGCCACCTCAATAACTCACAGAGGAAAAGGCCCAGATGTGTCCTGACAGCCAGAGCCATGAGCTCATGTTTTCTGTCACGCCTCAGCCTGATTGGCTCAGACGGCCTCGTTTAAAACACTTTGACTGCACTGTTGAGGAATGAACTCCGCTCTAAACTAAACTACAGAGCTCATGTCTCATGAATGAATGAAAGCCAGCATCGGAGAGAAAATCGCTGGCTCCACAATCCGAAGCGTTCCTCGCCAGAGTACAGAAAAAACAAAGGTAGAGAAATACATCGCTGGATGTTGAAGAGCTAGTGAGAGTTTGTTGGAAGTCTGAGATTTATCTGGAAACTCAACCAGTAATAAGCTTTTCTTGGTATTTCCATATTATTTGTTTTTCAGGTAAATGTCTAAACATCTTAACACGTTTATGATGCTGTGTGTTTATGGAAGCGAAAGACAGCGTTGTTTTCCATGAAGATAAAGTTAACCGTGTCCCACGAGCTTCAGCTTTGATCATTTCATTGATCTGGTGGACATCGACGTTCAGTCATTTTTATACTCCATGTTGTTTAGTAAACATATTAATAAAAACAATAGACAATAGAAGCAGAAGTGTAGAGCACATAAGGATGGTTTATTTTTAAGGCAAATTGATTTGTCTTGAGAGGTTGATGCCTAAAAGCAGAATTTAATCTTTATTAATCTTAATTAAACAACAAAATATGTGGATGGTGGCGCCTTAAAATGCTGCTGTCTATGTAGGAAGCTCACTAGTTTTGGAACAACTTCCCTCATTTCAAACAAATGATAAAACTTTCTAATGGACTCCAGAGCGAAGCCAGTGATTTTGATGCATATTCCTCGTTAGAGAATGCAGTGATTAATGATCTGGCGTCTGAAACACAAGCACCCAGCGGAGAAGCGGCTTTTTATTTATATTGTGGAGTGTATTCAGGTGGGAATGAGGCTCCACATCTATGCGGAGAAACCGAACACCGAGCTCCTTCCGTCCTTCTCGGCGGAGCTCCATGCTTCATAATCAACACGTTTGCTTACAAAGCCGTCTGGAAGAGTCTGACATCATAAGAGAGTTGCAGAAGCGGCGGTGACATCATCAGGGCCCGATGGCGTCATCAGCTCAGGTTCCTGGCGTTCTGCTCCTGACCGCTAGCCATCAGACCCGAGCCGATTAAGCGATTATTAATTCATACAGAAATACGTTTCTATTTGCAGAGCGAGAGCATTTCTACTAATTCTTGTCTATTTCTACAAATAAATCTGTGCACAGTAACACTTCTGTACTCAGATTATATTCAGATATTATTCATTTCTACTAGTCAATGCAAAACAACATATTTGATATACTATTCATATATGACACTTGAAGTTTCAGGTTCTGTTTTGATAATATAGTGCTGCGATATGGGAGAGCCATCACCACTAAGCTACATCTGGCGTGTTTCTGGATCAAACTCACCGTTTTGATCTTACGGTCTCAAGCGTGTTTTGTCTGGATCCCAGCAGTCTGTGGGCTCTCAGGTGGTTTCATGCAGATGATCCATCATGTTTAGGGTTTCTGTGATTGTGAAGCTCTTTTGAGATCGTGTGACTCTTATGTTGTTGTTTCTGTGAGCAGCATGAGGGAAGCGGGGCTCTGGATCCATTCTGAGTCCATTCATCATGCTTTCCTCCTCCGAGCAACCTTTCCTGACAACCTGCCTGACAGGGAGAGTCACCTCTAAAGTTGGACAGGTAGAAACACAAACTTCACGGAAGCCGTGCGGTGAATCACGGCCCTTACATCTGGAATCAATTCTACAAAAATTCTGGAACAATTGCCAGTTTGCAAATGTTTTACCCGGTTTCTCTGTATGATATTAAAGTTTTCAGCATCATTCCTCCAGTCTTCAGAAGTCACGCGATCTTCAGAAATCATAATAATATACTGATTTACTGCTTGAGAAACAGCTCTGATTATTGGGCTGATTTCTGAAGGATTGCGTGACACTGAAGGCAGGTAATGATGCTAGAGATCCAGTTCTGAACATAGGAAATAAATTACAACTCAACATAGATTAGCGTAGAAAACCTTGATTTAAAACTAATATTATTTCATATTTTTACTGTATTTTTGATCGATTGCTGAAGAGAGAGAACATCATTCTTAAAAACCGTTTTTAATGTAGGCACAATAAAGCCTTTTGCTCAAAACCTTTGGTTGCACGTCATTTAAGGAGTTCCTGATTAAACACTGAAGTACTGAGTGATATTAATTCATGAGATATGGTTAGGTTTAGGAGTTTGGCTTGCATGTAATTATGCATTATTATTTGTTACTACAATAGCAAGTACAGTCTTTTCTTTAGTCTTAGTGTTTTCAGCTTCAGATTTAAGAATCAATGTTGCTGCTTCGCTGTCGCTCACGTATCTGTCCTTCATCACGGATGATTTCTGTGTAGCGCCGCTGACCGCTGTGGCCCGGGTCGTGTCAGGGCCTCACGCAGGGGATCTGAAGTGTTTGAGGTTGCGTCAGTCGCCCGTCTGAGCACTTCGCCCTCTAAGTGCTCTCCAGCGTCTCGGCGCTCAGGGTCCTCGGCCCTCAGGCGCTCACAGCCATTCGCCCCAGAAGCTTTTAGCGCTTGACAACTGACATTAATTACAGCGCCAGGTGCAGTTTTAATTACACTCAATTATGGCTCTGGCGTAATAACTGATAGGTAGATTGATATTCTGATAGATTGTGAGAACATCCTTTTGTACACGTTCCAAAATTAACACAGTAATTATTGTGCTTCTGTAGATGAAGAAATGGAAGTGGTTCAGAACACGGAAGGAAGGGAACAGGTCGGACCTGATCTCTGACCGGACTGCTTACTGTCTGGGCTGCGTTCAGATAAAATCTCAAAAGAAACCTGTCTGGGTAACATATAGTTCAGTCATGAAAACCGATGGTGTTCAGAGAGTTGCACGATCTGATTGGTTCATGCTGTATATATGCAACCAATGAGATTCAGCAGAAGCCCTCCTCCTTCCCCAGCTCCACCTGTATAGATCCTCCACAGTTTGGATGCAGCAGAGCGTCTTAAACACATGAGCGTTTATGAGGCATGTTCACGCTGATTAAACATTGTTAAAAGGTAAGAAGGTCACATTATCCTTTTTCTTTACAAAGTCGGTGTAAAGACAGTAAGGTATATATTTTAATAAACAGAATCATTACAGCTTCAGGTGCAAGCGGTATCACATATCACCGTGGTATTCTTTGGAGTAGCATGAAAAACCTTGGTATGTGCAGATTTCTTACTTCCTGGTTAAAACAGCTTTCATAAAACGTTAGGATGCTCTGCTTTGAGGTGTTAGCGCTGGGTCGCTGGTTTGTGGTTTCAGGAGATGAATGTGTTTTAAGCAGGTTCTCTTGAAATGATCTCACTCCGAGCTGATGTTGATGTTGTAGCCACGTTTGTTTGCACAGGAAACACAGCATGTCAAATAATGGTGAGAGAAATGGGATGCAATTTAGACGTGGAATAACATAATTCAGGTGAACATGACTTCATATTTTCCCGTGTGGAAACTCTGGCTGAGAGCGATCGGCCCGTCATGTTCGTGTGTGTGTTTCTGTCATAGTGTTCAGTGTTATTCCAGCGCTTACGCTTATGAGGTTTGGGGCCTTAGCAGCGCGGATATTTCACGGACAATCGACTTTCTCTGCTGCTTTCCTGCTTTAGAGTCCACAGATGCACAAATCTGTATTAAAACATAATTAAGTGACATCATTTGAGTAGAAGATCCAGTCGGTTTCCCTGGGAGACAGAAGTGATCATTATCATGCTAATAATACAATACTGTAAAAGAGTGAACTTCAATGTGTATTACAGTTTAAATTTATATTACATGCAATTAAAGAGGAACCTCAGAGTAGAACTGAAGTACATATTTAGATGCAGTTTCTGTGTAGTTTGTATGTAATGTACTGATAAGTAACTCTATGTTTTAGTTGACTGTAAATGCTCTTCAGAAAATTACACATAAATATCAACCAATTGTACTTTAATCTCATTTCTTTTTGCAACTTATCTATGACGTATTTAAATATATGTACAATTACACTATAAATTACTACGTTTAAATACATAATCACTTTAATAATATAACGTATTAGAGTTAGGAATGTAGTTGCATTAGCTTTTATATGATTATGATGTATTAAGTGTACTATTGTCACATTATCTGGACTGTTTCAGTGCTCTGTGTGACCTACTTTCTATCTTCTGTTAATTATCTCATTGTGTTCAGGTGTGTCTTGTTAATTTAGTCATTTCCTGTGTGTTTATAAGTTCCACTTTGTTCCAGTTTTTCCAGTCTTTAAAGTGTGTGAGGAGTCTGCCTGTCTGTCTGAATTGTATTATTAGTTCTTTTTGTAGAAGATGAAAAGCTGTTAAAAGTTATATCCTGGTTGGCGCTCCTTCCTACAGCTGTTTAATTGAGTGTACGTTTTCAGTCTGAAAACGTTTTACTAAATTCACACAAGTGTTTTTTTAATTCTATTATTTCTATAATAAGCACTCTTCCTAATAGTGAACTTGTTTTCATCTATCAGTGTCACTGCGTCGGTCTGAAGGTCGGTTAGCTCTAGACTTACTGGTTGTAATGATTTTCTGATTATTAGTCAGATCTGGTGACTGGAAGTGATGCAGGATAACAGGAAGTCCGGCGGTTTGTGCTTGGCGTCTCTGGTCCTGCGCCGTATTTCCTGCAAGTCATATTCAGCGGAGTAGCGTGATGTGGGCGGATCAACAGAAAAGCAGTGTTTTAGACATTAGCATCTGCTGCAGGCCCGGTAGCTTTAGCGGAATATGATCGCTCAAAGGTCAGCGCGTGAAATCAAAGCCTTGAAGCTTTAACTCTATCTGGCTGCCGTGGCCAGGAAGGCGCAGCGTTTGGCGACAGGTTTGTTAGCAGATTATGAGATGAGATTTAAGCTCTCTCAGACTCTCCATGCATAGGAATTTTTATGGCTCTGCTATAAGCGTTATTACTTCATTTTCCCGCTCCTGTCCTCCGACTCCCACAAACACATGTTCTTGCATTAATTTTTTACTATTACTATTTTAAAATCTGCGTCAACACGTTATTATGATTAACATGGATTTGATTAGAGATGTAAGCTTTACACTGTCATATCTTTGATAAATTGAACTTTGATTGACCTGATATGGTTATGCAGCTTTTCAGTGAATCTACAGGCTCAGAGACAAACATCTTTACACCAGCGGTTCTCAAGGCTTTTACAGACAGAACCCATCCACCATCAAGTCCTACAACACACCTATTATTTGCTAATAATAATAATAATAATGTCAGCGTGAGAGTGCTGGTGTCAATATGCAAACATTCTCAGATGGAGATTGGCATCTGTTTCAAAATGGCTGACAGGACATTCAACTGATTATGGAAACATAGGTATTGATGTTCGGCATGATCTGGAGAATCAGCAAAACCAGTTTCATTACAATAAGCTAATGTGAACAAAAATTTAGCATTTTTGTATATTCCATTGTAACTTCTCGACCACAAGGTGCCAAAGAAACCTACCAAGTTGCGTAAGAATACGTCTATGCATTAAAAATATATATAGCATTTAAGGCAAAATTCAAAATAGCTAAAACCCAGTTGTGTGATTTTTGGACCCAAACCTTTTAGAAGTTATTAGGAAAAATAGCCATTTTCTTATCTTCTACCCACTACCAGAGTAACTTCAGGTCATGCTTGTTATATAACACACAACACATTTAGTTTCAATCATGCAAACAATTTGCAGAGGACACCATCCCATCGACTTAGTTTTGTAGCATTTCTTATTAGAAAATGGTTAAACCAGTTCTCAGCATAGTCTGTAGATGATCTCTGCTCATTTTGGTGTAAATCAAATGAATTGTCTAGATCGAGTCTGAAAAGAAGGTTTACAAATAATTAAAAATATGAGAAAAACCTAAACCATTATGATTATTTTTAATTTTGGTGTCCATTTGACAAGCGGTGGCACCAGAGAGTTTGAGTAGAGACTTTGAGGACCGTCCTGCGATCAGTATGCCACATTTCCACAACTTTCCTATGGTTTTATAGGTAGCTATAAACGCTCAAGAGTGGAAGAAACAAATAGAGAGAAGAAATATGTACCAACAAGTACATATCACTGGGAGGCATAGTAAAACTCTGACACCTTTTGTTCCTTTCACGCATAGATTTACAGGTTTTTGTTAATAGAAAGCGTCATTTTCACACATTGCTTGAAGAATATCATGTTATGACTTTAAAACAATATTAATATGCTGGGAGATTATAGAGTGTTTGTTCAGAGACAAGGAGCTCAGTTCAATCCTGTGTAACTAAACAGTTCAAAGTTGAAGTCATACACATCAAATGTGTTTTTATATAGCCAGTTTGCTTTTATTAACAACTCTATCTGTAGGTTTTAGCTTGGTTGGTGTATTTACAACATGATAGAGCATGACCTTTTAGCAACAGTCTGGGAGATATTTCAATTCAGAACCGCGTGATATATACCTATATCAGCATGTAATAAAAACATGCCAGGGTCACGCTTGTTCTGACCTGTTCTTTAGTGGCACTCAATAAGTATAATAGGTACATAAAAGTACACAGAGGTACATATTTTTATGAGACCAGGTTGGCTACTAATAATTAATGGCAGCTATTTGTTGTTGTGTTCTTACAATAATTAACTCTTGACTTAGATTGCTTTGATTTAATACTTAAATAAAATGTAGAAACATCTCCAAACACTTAAATGCTGTCCTAATATTGACCTACAGGCGTGATTGGACATCTCCGTGTTGATGTAGGAGTGTTTCTGATGCACAGTCAAGCCCTGGACTCAAATCTTCTGTCAAGTACAGTAGTTCTGTTTAGACTAACATACTGCTGACCACAGATTTATTATAGAGTGCACCACGACCTTACATGCTGAGAAAATATCACATGAATATACATGTAGATTCAATAGATGAGTTACACACACACTTTCAGAACATACATGATGTTTTCTTTGATGCAGCCTGTACATTTGTAGACCAAAGAAACAGTGAATAGAAGTATAAATAAATATAAAAGTGCAAACAGAGTTGTAGGAAAGTAGAGAATCTGAAGAGAAAAAACATTAGGGCGACATCCAAAATATTAATATCTCAGCCTATATACATCAGATTTTTATAGGTAACATCAGGGCATAGCTATACAAGATAATATTTAGAGAGTTTACAAATCCCCATTAATTTTAAGGGACATGTGTATGTCTCTATTATTATTATATTATTATTATTATTATTATTATTATTATTATTGTATATGAACATTTATTTTTCGAAGGAATAGTATTTATATATAAGTGTACTTTTGTTAGAAAATCCACAATCCTCTAAACTTTGGGCTCATATTAAAATGGAAGTACAATGCAGCACAAAGTGCCCCAATATTTAATTAGATGTTCAGCGCTTTCTGAAGGTTCAAAGCAGCTCCGCTGATTGACTGGCTGCTGAAGTAAGAACTAGTTTGTGCAAGTGTCATTTCTCTTTGGCAAAACAAAAGCTCAAACGTCTGTCTCTGGTTTCTTGCAGTATCGTGGCGTCTTGAGAAAGTGTGAAGCTTCCAGGCCACGTTACAGCCATGATAATAAAAGCAAGCAAATGACAAAGAGCGTAAGCAGAAAACCCCAGAACAGACGGCCTGAAAGCTGGACCCTGCTCATCCTGTTAACAAACATGAATAACAAAATGGAGGTATAATGGTTTCAATTTCAGGCGTGTGTGGAGAAGCGGCGGCCTCCGCCCGGCGAAGAGACAATCATCTCTCGCGGGTTTGTGGCAAGTCGCGCGAGCGTTACACAGAGAGCACCAGTCCTTATCGACGACTTTATACAGCAAAGTTCCCACATTACAGGAGTATAATCATCTGTTCAGGCAAAACGCCGTCCATTAAGCGCCATGACGAAAGCAGCTGGTTTTCAATTTGATGTATTTCAGGACTCGGAGCGTGAAAATAAATGAGTCGGATCTCTAACCGACCGTTTGAGGAGTTTTCTCTCAAGATGTTACGGGTTACAAAACCAGGACAGTCCATCATTCACACTGAATTAGTTTTGGGAAGAAATGGCTTGCTGTCCGGTGGGTGAATAGGTGCACGTCAGAGCGAGGTTCAAACAGCTGAGTAAAACATCTCATGTCAATTTCGCAGCTCCTAGTCCATCACATTTAACATCTGGACAAAATCTGCAGAGTTTAGCTGGTGTTTATTTGATCTGAATTATCAACACATTTTCACTGTCGATGATGGACCTTCCTCCAGTGAAAAAGTTCTGTTAAAGGATGTAATTTAGTAGCTCCATAAATCACAGCTAGTCCTAGCTGTAACTAGTTTCACAACTGGATTTAACCATTACCTCTCTCTCAGCTGAGTGTTTATCTCTGTTTCATTAATTGGGTTTTTTTGGTCTAGCTGTTTGCTTCCCCAGTTTGGTTGAATTGAGTTTTTTTTTTTTTTGGTCTGAGCTGGTGTTTATATCTGAGTCTGACTGGTTTTCCTACATCTAGCTATTTTTTTGAAATCTGGTCTAGCAGTTTTTTTTTTTGAGTCTAGCTGGTATTTTATCACAGTCTAAGTTTGTGTATGTGTGTTATTTTTTTTGTAGTCTAGCTAATTGTTTATCTGAGTCTACTAGCTTGTGCCAAATGTGGTTATTCTCACTGGACATCACGGGGCAGAGCAGATTTCAGAACAGTTTCTCCTAAGGACTGAAGATGGGCGCGGCGTCCTACTCCGTCCCCGGGGTGGCGCTTCTTTCGCTCCGAATGCCTCGGCTAATATCATCAGAAGGGCCGGTGTGGCAGGGTGTGGCGTCTCTCCATTGCACTTTGAAGAAATGCGCTCAGCTATTACAGGCAATGAGGAACTGTAGATTCCACAGGGCAAATCAACCGAAGCGTGTCGCGCTCTGCAATGAAGCTCAGCGGCTTATCCTGCTCGGATGAGATACTCTCATCTATTACAAAAGACTACCATCTTCCTGTAGGAGATAAGCGCCAGAATGTGTTAACTGGATTAACGTGCCAAGGGTAGACTGCATCATGATTTTGCAGTATAGTTTTAGAGATACTGATCAGGGCGTAAGCGTGACCGAAAATGAAAGAAGAGTCTATTTAGAAAGCCCTCCAGGCAGCTGGGAAACCTCTTTAAACACAGAGAATGAGCGTGATTGAGTGTGTACAGATATTAACTAATAAGTGCATTGAATTTACATTACACTAATTACCATATTTGCAGCACTCCTCTCCTCATTCGATGGCAATAAACTTACTAACATCGCTAAACACCATCTTTCCTTAATTAAAATATTTATCCATGCCTTTTCATAGGAGGACAAAAACTGTGTGAGTCACAGCGAGGCAAATATTGCACTTTGACTTACTGAAGAATGTCGGTAAGCCTCATTAGTACCAGTGAAGAATGTGTTTGTGCTGAAGAATGTATTTGTTAAACTAACAGCATTAAACCAGTAAAGCAACATGTGAAGGAAAGCGAAAAGATGAAGTGGGAAGTAAATATTAGATAAATGTTTTACATTCATTTGTAGGTTTTACGTTTTACAGCCCTGAAGTTTATGCAGTGAATATAGCATGAATCACGAATTTAATATACGTAAATATTTAAATAAATGACACTCTATTATACATATTAATTTTCTTTTCTTTTGAAGCATTTTTTTTTTTTTAAAGGTAAGAAGGTTGCCCGGCCTTAGCAGTTTCAGCCGGGAAATTTTATTTTTAACACAATGATTCAACAAATGATGTCCAGAAATGTTTCAAAACCTCCCAGCATCAACTTTAATCAGTGCTTCATGCACCAACTTTACATCTCTCTAGAGCTGAGAGACATCCGCTGGAGATGGACTGTGTGATTATTTTCTGTATGCGTCTGAATCAGCTTCATGTTAAATTCATGGCGTGGTGAAAGATGAAGTCTAAAATGATGCTGCAGGACAGGAGGTGAGCATGCCTGACTAACATCTGTCTCTCACGTCTAATTCTGCTTTTATAATGTGGAAGAGAGGCGAAGTTGCTTGGCTCCAGCGCCTCTTCTAAACACTTAACTGATCTTACCCCATCATTTACACAGATAAACACACTGAATAACAGCTAATGCAGCGCTGGAGAGCATGCAGGCAGATCTCGCGCTCTAGCAGCTCCTGAACTCCCAGATCAATCTGCAGTACCCAGCATTCAGCGCCAGATGTTCCCGGCGCCCCGTGAGGCGCTCTCGGGTGCTCACTTAGGTGTGAGTGAAAGACACGATGGGGACGCAGGTCGGAGGAAGAAAAATAGCCCAGCTGGCGAGTGGTGTGAGGGGTTTTTCGTGAATGGTTTCTTCTGATGAGAAAGTCTGAAGCGGCACTTTCGGCCCGAAACCACATTCCAATTGATTCATACGTATGTTTAATTAGTTACATAGTGTAAGTAGTGTAAAAGCATGCATATTGCAAGTTATTTAGGAACTTATTGCACTTAATAGATGTGCGCTGCATCACGCGTTGCGTGGTTGAAATCATTTATAACTACTGAGCTCTGCTTCCTGTGTGAGGAAGCGAGTGGGCGTGGTTTAAGAGAAGCGGACCGCGCTTTAGCGTTTGAGAGCTAGAGGCGGCTTGTTTTTCACGATTTTGATCCATTATTGCCTTCACGTTTTTATGTGCAGCATTTAGAATTTGGCGGATTGGTTATTAACACGTTTTTTCTGTGGCCCGTGGCGAACAAGCGTTCTTCTCCGACATGTGCTATAAATGTTGTAAATTCTTCATTTATTCCTGGAGTTTGAGTTTATTACAAATGTAAATCTGCTGTACCAAAAAAGTAATGAAATGATTTTTTTTCTCTCTTTCAAGGTGTTAGTCATCAGTGATCCAGTCACCTGTGATCATTTGTTCCAGCAAGTCAAGTAGTTATGGCTGAAAATAATCTTAAAATAAAAAAGTCTGACTGAAACATTTCAGAGACCACAAATAAAGTATGACTCAGAGACCCCGATAAGAGCCAGCGGAGGAAGCTGTTTCGGTTTCTGTGGGCGCGTGGAAGTTCGATCCACCCGAAGGCTTAGCGCACTGAGACGCGCAAGGCGGTATAACGTATCACCTCTGGCAGCCCTCGAAGACATCGAGATCGGCTTTCTGACAGTAATGAAGAAGCGCAGCCGGGTCAATACTATTTGATTGTTGATCATTTGCCTTTGCTAATGGGTTAAATCGTTCTATTTGCCAAAAAGCTCAATGATTTAAAAGCGGCTTCTTTTGTTTTCTTTTGAAATGCATCTTCTCAGTCTGGATGCGACCGCGTTGTGGCGATCAGATAGTGCGTCCTTTCAAGGACAAGCGCTGTGTCTAGGATATCAGCCCAGCAGATGTTGATTGCTGAGATAATTCTGATTAAAATAATAAAGTAAGCCACATGAAAGAATGAGCGGCGATGAGCGTCGGCCTCATCATCTCCATTTCTGCGCCAAAACCGAGTCAGGAATAAAACGCCAGACAAAATAAGATCACAGCCCCAGCAAAATTATCTCGTAACGCTTTATCGCTATCTTTCTCACATCAAAAAAGCTAATCTCTGAAATTAAGCGCCTTATCTCCGCACAAAACGCACAGAGGCGTTCTAAGCAAGACGTTAGATAAGAAAGCAGCGGACCAGCTGACAACCGCGATGTTATCTGTCCGACTTGAAGCTTGGAGAAAATGTGTAATTAAACAAATTACTAATATATTTCCACGTTCAAGTTGGCCATGCACTTTAGCTGGAAGCCATTAAAACGCAAGGGTCTCATTTCTGTCAAACTCGTCAGTGAGCGAGGCTTTCTGGGTCAAGACTGAGATCATACGGCTTTAATCTGACTTCACCAGCTTTGCTCATCTCGGGCTTGGTTTTCACGTCTACGAGGGCAGCTGGCAAGCTACTCGACAGGCCTGTAGAAGTCCCTGGCTACCTTTGTGAAGGCGATTACATCGCCGGAGCTCGCTAACAAATCCCGGTTCAGCCACGTCTTCTACAAATCGGCGACTCTCTAGGAGACCTGAGAATGAAAACTATCTCATACAACATGACACGCTCACAGAATGTTAGAGGCCCTTGCTCTTTTCCGAGGTCAAAGCAATTTCCCAAACACACACACACACACACTTGCTGCACACACTCACACTTCACACACACCACACTACACTGCACACACTGCACACACTTCACACACAGCGTCAAACTTCTCTCAGCGCACAGTCTGTACTAACATTCTTTGCTAATCAAGCGCTAGTCAGATTATGAGCGTGGCGCTGCGCTCAGAAGAGTGTGTGCTGCGACACCAAACCATTGCTTATTATAAACCTCCGGGGCTTATTTATCATATAATTTCATAAAGGCA
>NC_056712.1:26647413-26654554 GCF_018831695.1 Puntigrus tetrazona | reverse complement strand
GGGGCCGCACTCCTCCCTGCTTGTATTTCAGTTTTACAGCTCCAGGATCTCTGTGAACACGTCCATTGTGTTGATTTACCTGTTGCTAGGCTCTTCGGGCCACGACTCGGACGGTGGGTGTTTGACACGTCAAGTCAAAACCTAAAGGTCTTCCGTTCCGTCTGCCCTCAGCTGTTGGAAATTGTTGCCTGCTAATGGAAGAGGGTTATTAGGATCTGCTGTGTTCTTGCTCCAGCTCGGTGGGATCTCTTGGGCTTTGATTATTTCTGGAGTTCAACATGACACAGCTGCTTGCTGCGGTACTTGCAGTGTGACACGCTCCATGGGAATGGGTGTGTCTGGCTTCTTCGAGGCCTTGCGCGCATACTGTATTGTTGGGAATGCTTTGTGGGGTTTTTTCTTTCTCTTGCATTTCCTTGTTTTTTTTTTTTCATAGTTTCTTGTATATTCAGTAATAGCAGCACAGTGCTTTCCCAAGAGTGGCACAGAGTGATATATAGACTGTCCCTTTTTTATAAGTAGTGTGTAGGGATATCACACAGACCAAAAGAAAAACAGACATTCTGACACGGAACGCATGTCAGATTATAATAATTGACTGAAGTATTGCTTTGTGTAGGAACTATATATCTGCTAATATGGTAAATTATGTCTTTGTGCAGTCAATTTAAATTTAAAGGGATAGTTCAGCCAAAAGTGAAAATTCTCGTTAGACCTTTATGCATCTTCAGAACAGAAATTAAGATGTTTTGGATTTAATCCGAGAGCTTTCTGATCCTCTTGACCACAGCAAGGGTCCTTACACTTAGCAGAAGGTACCAAAAACACTGTCAAAGTCCATGTGATATCATTGGTTCAGTCAGAGTATTGTGAAGCAACCAAAATACAACACCTACCCCTATTTCTGCTCTGTCACTTATTTTATTATTTAAAGATTGCAGCATATGTTTACATATTCATTCAAACTCCGCTCCACAACTTCAGGTTCGTCTGCGTTTGCTCTAAGTATGAAGCGCTGTGTGTGTGTGTTCTTCTCTTGAATTGCCTCCAAGGCTGAATTACAGTCATGTGCTACAGCACCAGACTGCTCAAACCACCGTAATGGAGGCTCTTACATTAGGTCGTATGAGATCAAACAAATACTCAACAGCAAAAATATTTGTCAACAATTTCTTGCTGAATTTTCATTTCATTATCCCTATAGCTTAAACAGCCACTGTTGATTGGCTCACATAATTGTACAGGAAATATTATTAATGTCCCATTGCTATTAATTACAGACAAAGCATTGCGGAATTATTTACTTATCGCTCGTGATGCAGCTTTTGTCACATTCAAATCGGTTGGCTGCTTTGGATCTCTTTCTCTCGAGGCAGTCATATGCAAATGCATTTTGCCCATGGTGCCTCAGATCCCCCACTGCTCTATTAAAATAAAATAAAATAAAATAAAAATGTCATTACTGTTGCAACACATTCTGCAGCAATAAGTCAGAACAAGTGTTTTTTGCAAAATGGAAATACATGTAAATTTGTAAATGTCCCACAAGAATAAATCCATAAAATGCTTCTCAAATGTATTAAGCAGCGCTGACAGGAAGGCAAGCTGCTCTAAACTGTATGCCGAGTTGGTTTACTTCTAAACCCTTAGGACCTTTTCCTGCAACAACTCTTATGTTCTGCATTTAATTTTCTGATTTTCAAGATCAAAGTATATTTATATCATTTTATTTTATCATAGATGTCTAATAACACTGTAAAAATGACATAACGTGTAACCCCAAATGCAAATATACTTTTGAACCTGGATTTCTTCAATGCTCAATAGCCATTTTTTTAAATGTGCAAATTTGTGCATTTTTAATTAGATCACGCAGTGTTTGCATACGTTTATACGTTTGCATCATATGTGGTGCCTTTTAATTGAAGTCATTTGACTGTTTTTGAATGCGTCGTTACATAATGTGTACCGTTTCGCTTTTTTTAATAGCAAGCATGATTCTATGCATAAGCAGCGCACTAGTATTCTGCGCCAATTATAGTGTTCCAGACATTTCGATTTTTAGCAGATGAGGTTCAAATCGAGCTCTCATGATATCAGTGCTCCTTCTGGCATGTTTGTGAGAAATACTATCATCAGGAGCTGACTTTCCATTCCCGCCCCTGCCTTCTCTTCATAGGGAGGAAGTTCAGGGGAAGTAATCCAAGCTCTTTTTATTCGCTGGAAAAAAAGAGAACTTCTCCTTATTTGACCTACTGATCTTTAGGAATGCTGACACAAACTGTTGGACTCTCGCAGTCGTTTTTAAAATGCTGAACCAAAAATCCTATTGTAATTATCTAGTAATGGTAATTGATTTGATTAATCCCATGAATTTTTATTCAGAATTATTGCATTCCTATTTAATTCCAGTCCATCTGTTGGAAGTTTTTGTTGTTGAGTAGTAATTTGTTCTCATATGACCTGATCACATGCATGCTACTGCGCTAGTAAAGACTGACGTTCAACATTGTATTATCCTATGACGTTGTTGTTGTTGTTGTTTTGTTTTTTTAAATGTATGCTTTAGTAAGTTGATATACTGTCCCACCTTTGTGCCAAATTTGAAAAGATATTGAAAAGTGAGATTAACAAACCATTGAATGAATTGCCAAAACTAGTACATCCACAGCAAAGGCTTTTCAACACTGTTAGTTCCCAAGCCCCCCCCTGAGGATGCTAATTTTCCATTAGCATAGCCAGTTTGGCCTAAATTGGGAGCAGATGGTTCTACGAGGCTGATCCGACTCCTTCTTCCCGTTTTGTTATGTCTGTTTGAGGAAGCTATACAACCTTGGCTCAGACAATATGAAGAAAACCCAAGGTCAGAAGCGGTGCTAAATGTATATAAACACAGGAAGAGCTTGTACAAGGTTCATTTGGTGTGCACCTACTTGTTCTGTTTGGACTAAATATAGTTTATGCGATGCAGTATGCCAAAGCAGTTTGCGCATTTAATAAACAGGTTATTTTTAAGACGATGATTAAGTCTGAGAGGCATAAAGGGCCTGAGTGTTCCTTTGAGCAATAGTGAATGGACACTTCAATTTCATTTGATATTTTTGTCTTGCTACACTTCGAAAAATAAAGCTTCTTCATTGGCATCTAGGGCTGGACAATATGGGTCAAATTTATATCACAGTATTTTAATTTTTTTTATGATTCCGATATAACGCATTTTTTGTCACTTTTGCTTAATTTTCAACACCCTTGCTAAATAAAAGTGTTAAATTCTATAATTTAATTATAGAATTTATACTTGAATTAGAAATACTAATTATACCGACTCCAAGCTTTTGAATGGAATGTTACAAAAACATTCTATTTCAGATCAATTCTGAAATATAATTCAACCTGATTATTCTTGTAGATTGAAACAAATGTGCTTCAGCCAGAAAGAAATGATATAAAAGTGCTTCAAATTCAACAACAAAAACTCAAATGTTGAAAATTGAAACAAATTCTTTTGCCAGCAGGAGGCGTTAAATATAGCCGTTTCAGTTTGACAACGAAGTCAAACGCTACAAATAAAATAAATGTACGGGAAACAATGGTTATATGTATTAGTAATATGTTAAAATAGGTCATTTCACCGTTATTGAAAATAATTCACGATGCATATTGGTATAAAATGATTGTCCAGCCTATTGGCATCAATGGTTTTTTTTAAAGAACCATTACCATCCATGAAATCTTTTCATTCCACAAAAGGAGTGCTCTTTTGACCAGTTAAGACCCACACAAACCACAGGATGACCGCTCCTTGCAGGCCTCTAACTGCAACCTAGTTTTCCCAGGAGGTCTCCCATCTAGTCCGGACCAGGTTCAACCCTGCTTAGCTTCAGTGGGCAACCGGTCTTGAAGTCAAGTGTGATTTATCACTGTGGCTAGAGGTTCTTCAGATTACTAAAATGTTCACACTAAGAAAAAATGGTTCTTACCAACACCGGTACTTCTATAGATTCACTATGAATACCCCCTTTTGGAACCTTTATTCATAACGCCGCTATTCCACCATCGATCTGAATGTTTCCGATCCGAGCTGGCCTTTATAGTAATTGTTTCGTTTTCCACTGCGGGGCTGATAACGGATATCTTTGGAATGTCATTCGTTGCCATGGTAACACCAATGTTTACATGCTATATGAGGTCTAAATAACCACCGCATTATGGAGGACGATCAGAAATCTTTTGAGATTGTATTACTAGTTTGTTTACACGGCTCAAAATAGCGCACTTAGCAAGCTAAGGGGAAACTAGCAGCCAGGCAACAGACAAGTGACTTTCTTCAATTGTAATGAATTCTGTGTGCAATGAAGTATGTTTCTCTAAAGAACTCTTGGCAGTATTGTAAACATTAAATGAGAAACAAATTAGTGGGAGGACCTGGATGACTGTGGTATTTAAAAAAACTCCACCCAGACCGGGGCAGAGAAGCTACTAACTCACCTAGGTTGCTGTAGGCAGACACAAAGCCACTCAGAAGTGAGACTGGCTGCTTCTTTCAATTGGAATACAGGATTACTGTTCCTGGGCAGATGTCTTAACTGTAGAGGCCAAGGAGAGTCGGGTCACAACAGGTTGCTGCCAGACCGTAGTGAAATGTTTATGGAATATATTTTGAGTTGCCTTTGCTCAGTCTTTTGGCTTGAACTTGAGGGCCTGTGCCATGTAGAGCAGAGACTGGATAAACTAGTTTTTTTTTTTTTCTCTGGCAAGACTGCTGTCTTATTTTGTTATAACAAAATGTTGCTGTTACCGACTACGGTTGTTGGCTCCGTTTTGATTCCATATCTTGCTCTTTCCAGTTTAACAGACAGCCGCCATCATTCCGTGCTGCAAGGGTGACCCCAAAATGTCTTCCAACGGTGATCTGCAAGACGTTGGGAGCTGGGACAGCTTCTGGGAGGTAAGTATCACCAACCGCAAATACACATGTGCACACAGATCTCCTATGCGGAGGCTGCATACTGTGGCGTCCTGCCAGGGAGTGGATCCCTGCAGATCTGACATTTCCATGAGCTTTCTGAGAGGTTTCCGCCCCTGGCAAGATTTGTAGTAGTTGTACCCCCTTTTCCACGGTTTCTTTAAGCATGCTTGAACCAGGTCTATACTTGCCTTGGAGAAAACTAACACGTGTGAAGTGCTTTAGTAAAGTGAACGTAAAATGTTCATTTTGCCTTCAGTCTTGTGTGACTGTAATACAGAGAGTAATTTAAGGGAGAATGGAGGACATTATGTGACTATGTAAGACATGTTGGTCCCCTAATCTATCGGTATTGTTTTGCATTATGTATTTTGTAAGAGCCCTTTATATGCACATGCAATTAAAAAAAAATGTGCATGAAAAAGTACATGCTATAAGTTTAAAGTATAATATTATTTTTAATAAATTTGTATCCAATGTATTGGTCA
The DNA here is from genome assembly GCF_018831695.1 of Puntigrus tetrazona. Taxonomy (NCBI): domain Eukaryota; kingdom Metazoa; phylum Chordata; class Actinopteri; order Cypriniformes; family Cyprinidae; genus Puntigrus; species Puntigrus tetrazona. The sequence goes on along the minus strand of NC_056712.1, from coordinate 26,649,100 downwards.
GTTGGCATTCCATAAAATTGCAAAAGTATAAAAATGAGTTATGGCTAATTATTTATTTATTTTAATTGTGGCTATGAAGTTTGCCTTATGCTTTGGAGTAAGCTGTGTCAGTGGCTCAAACGCTTCAAATGCAGGAAATGTGATTTTAAAAACACTTAGAAATGGAATCACAATGAATCTAATTCTAAAATCTTGCTTTTACACCGAATTAGACTATACAGTTNTCAGTGGCTCAAACGCTTCAAATGCAGGAAATGTGATTTTAAAAACACTTAGAAATGGAATCATAATGAATCTAATTCTAAAATCTTGCATTTACACCGTATTAGACTATGCAGTCTTCACTTATAATCCTCGCTGTTAACTGTTGTGCCAGGATCATTGAGTCAGTGAGTTAAACTTGAGAACCAGATCAGTCAGATTTAGAAATGGAATGACTAACGTGACTTTCGTTTGTCAGCCTGGGAACTATAAGAGGACGGTGAAACGCATTGACGATGGCTACAAACTATGCAATGAGCTGGTCAGCTGCTTCCAGGAGCGTGCCAAGATTGAGAAGGGCTATTCCCAGCAACTGAGCGACTGGTCCAGGAAATGGAGGGGTGTTGTGGAGAAAGGTGAGCATGGCTTCATGAGTCTTATCGTGCATCCCTCTACAGTTACAGCAACACATTCTGTTCCCATGAGCTGACTAGTGCTTCTGTAAAACCCTTGTAGAGTAGTTTCTGAGGTTGGGGTCTGAAAGTGTCATTTGTCGTGTCGGTGATCTATCGTTTATCATTGTTTATATCATGCATAATTTCTTTAGCAACCGGTGTATATTGAATATACAATTTTTTTTTGGACTGCTCTCCTTGCATGCATTGATGTGTTTTGAGCGCTTGCAAAAATAACAGCAAGAACAGTAAATCCTAAATGTCGAAAAATAAACTAAATTTATTCAGTTTAAACAAACCACAGTATTTTCTATTGACCTTAAGGTTATAAATGGATTGCCTCCCTGGTATTCACTAACCAGACCAAGTTACCTTAAAGGGGCATACACACAGACCCACAATTATTATACAGTAGACCTAGGCTTTTTAGTAATTATCCAGTGTTTTGAGCTGACCGATAAAGCTAAATTGTTATTTCTGTCCTGCAGGCCCACAGTATGGGACTCTGGAAAAAGCCTGGCACGCTTTCATGAATGCGGCAGACAGACTGAGTGAGATCCATATGGAACTAAAAGAGAAACTGGTTGTTGAGGACAGCGAAAAGATTAGAAACTGGCAGAAGGATGCCTTCCACAAGCAAATGATTGGTGGATTCCGTGAGACCAAAGACGCCGACGAAGGCTTCCGCAAGGCCCAGAAACCATGGGTCCGCAAACTGAAGGATGTGAGTCTCCGCCTGTGTAGAATTCAAAGCTATTAGTATGGATTTCAAACATTACACAATGAAAGAGAAATAGTTTTTTGTTTGATTTACTTAATTTTTTATTTTTTGTTCTGACTCATTGACACTTAATTTAAACTTAATTTTTTTTATGAAATGTAAATTTAGACGATTGTCGAGCTGACCGAAAAGACCAATCACAAAAATGTTAATTTGGCTGGCCCATATGATTTGTTTGTTATATTTTAAGTCTTCTAAAGCCATACGAGCTTATTATATAGCTTGACCACTAAACAGGCTTGGTGCAACA
>NC_056712.1:26642799-26647313 GCF_018831695.1 Puntigrus tetrazona | reverse complement strand
TGAAAGAGAAATAGTTTTTTGTTTGATTTACTTAATTTTTTATTTTTTGTTCTGACTCATTGACACTTAATTTAAACTTAATTTTTTTTATGAAATGTAAATTTAGACGATTGTCGAGCTGACCGAAAAGACCAATCACAAAAATGTTAATTTGGCTGGCCCATATGATTTGTTTGTTATATTTTAGTCTTCTAAAGCCATACGAGCTTATTATATAGCTTGACCACTAAACAGGCTTGGTGCAACATTATGATAAAGTTATGGAAGAATCCTTTTTTTGGGATGAGTTTAAACTATGTTTAAAGACAATTGCGTATGCTTAGTGTATGATCGTGTGAATATCTTCTCTGCTGTAGGTGGAGTCTACCAAAAAGAGTTATCACCAAGCCCGGAAGGAAGAGCGCACTGCATTGACTCGTGAAACTCATGCCAAGGCTGACCCCACCAAATCCCAAGATGAGGTCCGCAAGTTCACAGATCGCCTGGAGAAATGTACCCAGGAGGCAGAGAAGGTAACATGAGAAAAAGCACAGACCCAACATTTTTCAGTTTTATTAGGGATTATAGTAATTTTTTACGTTGGTAATTACTGTATTAGCTTGTCTGCAACTGTCCTGTCTAGTCTGAAGGAGATGGGTGGGGATTGAAATGACAGAATTTCCATGAACTTAGACAAGACTAGGCTTGTTTGCAAGGCCCCTGTGATGAAGCTTTTGGACTTGTTGTGACAATGGAAAAGTATGGGTGTGAATAACATGTTGAATGTGTAGTTTCATTCACAAAAATATGCTTCCCGCAGTTTCTGTCCCCTTAAAAGTAAAAACCCTGATTGTTTTTGCTTTTGTTTTTCTGTCATTTATAAAAGCAGACTTGATTGTCTGTTTTGTAGACAGCCATGAAATTCATATTAGCACATTTGCATTTCATTTAGCACATGCTTTGATCCAAAGTGGTACGGCTTGCTTTTTCAGATTCAACGACTCTCGGCACAAACATCGTGCGTTAGATGCATTCTGAACAGGAAATTAGGATCTTTGGAATTGACCTTGCAAACTGTGTCCCATGACTCTATCCCATGAACTTGCACTTTTGTTTGGACGTTTTCCCTCAGGCCAAGGAGCGTTATGAGAGAGCCCTGGACGAGCTGAATCGCTGTAACCCGCGTTACATGGAAGACATGGAGCAAGTGTTTGAAATCACACAGGAGGCTGAAAAAAAGAGGCTCTGCTTTTTTAAAGAAGTGCTGCAGGACATACACCAGCACATGGACCTCTCCAGCAATGATGGGTTAGTTTCTGTGCTTCACCGTCTACTAGGCGCTTATCTCCTAGGACGGCATGCTAATCAAAATATTTAATTTGAAACGCATCGGCAACAAATCACATGCACCTCATAAACAGTGTCCACTAATGTCTAAGTGTCTATTCTGCTAATGACTCTTTACTATGCATAATTAGTACACAATTTATGAAACTGAGTTTAATTCGATTTACGGTATTGTCGATCAGTATCTTTTAATATGTAATGTAGTAAGTGGATATTAATAACCTCCATAATACTTCTACAGACTTTGACCAAAACAAGGTATTTAGAAGGCGGTCTCCAGTAAATATTAGTCATGGTTAGAGCCATGTTTCATTTTTGACTTGCAAAAAGCAAGGCTGTGACGGATAGTTAGCAATGGTGCTTTAGCTAAGACACTGATAATCATACTGGCTAAATATATTGGGTAAAAATTGATTTATTGTGTAGAATAAAACATTTTGATTTAATTGCTTATTTTTAATAGGATGAATATGCTATAAGAATGTTATTGGTACATGAGGTAATCATTGCACTAAATTGTTTTCATTGAGTTTCATACTTTTTGAATATAATTTGTGAAGACTTCTCAGTTTTTTTTTCTTTTGTGGTAGCACTTTATTTTACAGTCCTGATCCACATGCACATACCATGTACTTTTTTTTCTAATTACAGTAATAACTGGGCACTTACACTGAACCTATCACTAAACCATATATATCATCAGTACGTTTTTAGGTAATTACATTGTAAGTACAAGGAAGCACACAAACTGTAAAATACAATGCAACCAATTTTGTTTACTCAGCTTGATGCAGTGCATTATGGATTTGCTTATAATTTATTTATTTTTTACTGTTGGGGAATGGAAATAATGAAAAGTTGTTTTACTGACATCGCTATAGTTGTTTGTTTTAGTTTATCCATGAAGATTTGAATAGCTGTAGAATTTAGCTTCCAAATGTTTTGAGCAGTTCTCAAATGCCGTTTTTTTTAAGCAGTTTTGAATTGTTCAATTAAAAACTACACGAGACAAATGAGTTCTGTCTCAAAATCTATTCAATGTCAAGTCTTTATTTATTTCAGCACTTTCAGTAACTTCAGGCTCTTAAAAAAATTCTGGTCATTTGTGTCTCTCATAGCTAAAAACAGAAATAAATGAGGAATGTTAACCATTAATAAGTGCTTGTTTGTTTTTCCATGCTCGCTGTTATCATTATGTTTACTTAATGAGGAATTCTGAGCATGTCGTTGACTATTAACCAGGGTCATTTCAAAAGAGCTGAAAGCTAGAGTGGCTTCATGTATCCTTTTTGTTTTTTAACCAGTGAACAAATACCTCCTTTCGTTTTGTGTTTCGGTGTTAGCTTAAGCAGCGTGGAGTTACGTGTTCAGGACAGCGACAAAAACAACACCCTTCAAACCTGTCTCTGCAGTTTTGCACAATTGTTTAGTTTTGTTGAGCTGTAATTACAGGGCTGGTGCCTAGCTGTGTGCTAATCACATATAGCTTAGTTTCATGTACAGGAATCTTTGTGTTTACTTTATCCCTCCCTCATTCTTTCTATTTCCATGGTACTTAATGTTCCTGTCTCTATTGTTCTGTTAGCAGTGGTTGTGAAACTAACAACAAACTAGATTTGACCTTTTTTTCTTTTAAAGAAAATGTCTGAACAAAACTTTTTCTACAGGATANGAGCTGTGTGCTAATCACATATAGCTTAGTTTCATGTACAGGAATCTTTGTGTTTACTTTATCCCTCCCTCATTCTTTCTATTTCCATGGCACTTAATGTTCCTGTCTCTATTGTTCTGTTAGCAGTGGTTGTGAAACTAACAACTAGATTTGACCTTTTTTTCTTTTAAAGAAAATGTCTGAACAAAACTTTTTCTACAGGATACACTAAGATATAGCGGGTGGTTTGGGTATGTCACTTTGTGACTACCAGGGTGTTACACAATCTTGTCAGGTGTCTGTGGCTTGCGTTCTGCCTTTTGCGCTTTCAGGATGCAGATTTTTTGTGATAATATCATATTTGGGTGAGCTCCTATTGAAATACATAAATGTACGAATACATATATTTATTTAGATACTATTTGTTTAACATATGTACAAACGATTTTTAAAAAACTGGGTAATTTTTTTTTGTTTTGATAATAAAAACAAATGTTTGTCTTATTGATATAGCGGCACCATATTCAAAAGTGTATTATGGTTGTCAAGGTTTATGGCAAAAGAGAATGACATAATTGTCCTCTAGTTACTCCAGCTGATAAGCTGCAAAATATCTTAAAAATATTTCTGTTACTCGTTTTAAAAGTATGATCAATAGATACAGCGACGTTTGTCTTAGCAACAACCATCATTCAAAGTTGATGTTGGCTGTATTTTTTTTAAACATACACTTCCTTGTGCTTAAAAAAAAAAAAAAAAACNGAGGCCTGTACCGAGACCTCAGCCAGACCATCAACGCAGCCAATGACTCGGAGGACCTCAGGTGGTGGAGGAACACCCATGGCCCCGGCATGAGCATGAATTGGCCCCAGTTTGAGGTATAGTAAATTCTCTTCTCTGCAAAATGCTTAGAAAATGTGCTACTTCACAGAATGCCAGGAAACACGGAGACCAGACTACAAACATAAACGCTAACATTTGCTTAGAAGAGATATGACATTTATGGACCAAAACACTGCTGTGGAGTCGCCAACTATAGAGCCGTTTTGGGCCCCGGGCTCCACTGGTGGTGAATTTCTAATGGGCTGTGCGTGAATGAGCTGTTGTCTTTGCAGGGCCCTTGAGTGGGTTCTGGAATGTCGGATCCCTCTCCCTAATGGCAATCCTTCCCCCTTCCTTCCCAGCCCTCCTCACAACACAAACACACACAGACACACAGCGGCGGTGTCGGCGTCTCCATTTGTGTAACCGAGGTCTGTGCATGCACAACTGTGTGTGTACGGATGTGTCGTGGAATCCGAGTGTTCGAAATGTAGAAATCCTCCGCGGTGTGAATGTTTAATTGAGCAGTAGGAAAGCGAATAGCAGGCAGAGAGCTAAAACTAAGCTTTTAGTTAGGTTTGCCCAGGTAAGTGACACCTCCAGAGGAATCTTCTGGCATCCTCCCTGTTCTGCCAGCACACTGGAGCCCTTTGTATGACTGCAAAAAGGCACAGGCGCTCTCTCTACACAGTGGCTGTGACTGGATGATAGTCCC
>NC_056712.1:26636690-26642699 GCF_018831695.1 Puntigrus tetrazona | reverse complement strand
TATATACATGCAATCTGCATACTGAAAAAAAGATTAGTATGTTATTTCGAACATAACATCAGACTAGAGAGCTGTGACCTATGACATGATACGCCCATATCTTTATTTTAGTGTCTGATGAAGAAGTTTCTTTTTGTGACCTTAAATGTCCTGTCATGTCTTTATTGAATATGATTGTCTTCATCTTTGTCCAGGTCCTCTCTACGGTTCTCTGTTACGAGCCTGGCAGTGCTTCCTCTCCTCTGCTGACCGTCTCTCCTCACTGCACTCCTCCATCTGTCGTGCTCTGGTGTCAGAGGACGGAGATCGCATCCGGACGTGGCAGAAAGAGACTTTCCATAAGAAGATATTTGGAGGATTTAAAGAGTCCCAGGATTTTGATACTGGTTTCTCACGTGCTCAGAAGCCCTGGGCCAAGAGACTGAAGAAGGTAATGCAAGCATTGCATTTTTTTTAGTACGCAATATTGTAGGGATACATATAGTAACTGTTAAATAATGAATTTTTGAAAATTAATTGGCCTAATTGGCCTACATGAATCTAACCTTAAAGTTTTTTTTGTTGCAGCTAGAGAAGGCTAAGTCAGCGTTTCACAAAGCTTGCCGTAAGGAACACATGGCTCGTGAGCGGGAGGCCCATGCCCAAGGCAACCCTGACATTGCCATCGAGAAACAGAGGAAGATCCAGGAAGAGACCGAACTGGCTCACCAGGAAACGGAGAAAGTGAGTGTCATGTGAGCAAGACTGTCCGAAAGTAACAGAAGGAGAAAAATAAAATAACAGAGCTTGCAATAGTCTTTATTCATTTGAGTCAAGAAATCATGCAATATATTGCACGCATTAATGATCAAGAATCTACAGCATCTAACAAAAAAGCGAGACAGAATTAGCAAAAAATGAATTCAAAAGAACAGCATTTGTAGTAATTTATTAAATATGTATATATCTTTATATGTTATGTTTGAAAAATAACTGTTTGGACAATTTCAAAAATCGTTTTGGCTGTATATTCCTGTTTGCAGGTGCGAGCTCGCTATGAGAAGGTTCTTGAGGAAGTGACGCGTTATGCTCCACGCTACATGGAGGAAATGGAATCGATCTTTGACCAATCGCAAGAGGAGGAAAGGAAGAGGATAAGCTTCCTCAAACAGGCTTTCCTGTCCATCCACAGACACTTGGATGTCACCAACAATGAGAGGTGTGTGAGAACGATTATACTGTACTGCTCATATCTCCCTTTCTGCCCATTTCAGTATTACTCACATTGAGCAAATCCTATAAGCTCTCTCTCTCTCTCTGTTAGCGTAAAAGCCGTGTACAATGAGCTCCATAACACTCTGATGTCCATCAGCGAGCAGGAAGATTTGCGCTGGTGGAAGAACACGCACGGGCCAGGAATGCCCACCGACTGGCCTCAATTTCAGGTAAACACATGCTGTTTATTTTGCAAAAACATTTACATGACATTCCATTTTCTTTTGAAATTGTTAGGGTGTTGCAGGTGTTTGCCATTGTAATTCTATCCAGTTGTGGCTGGTTTGTTAAAAGAGCCCCGACCTCTGTTACCTGTAACCTCCCACTTTATTATGAAATACAAAAGTAAAGTCTTTTCTGTGAATTTGTGAGACCTTTGATTTATTATTTGCTGTAGGTAAAAAAACTAGAAGCATACATTTATTACAATAATTGAAATGACTGTATGTGACAACAAATACCAGTTTGCAGGTTTTTGTACAGGCTGAAGTAACTGACATTATCATAAAGTACTGAAATGTGCAGTAAGCCACATTAATATCACTCATGTCCGGATCAAAAACAAACTATATAGCACTTTAGACCTTGTTTTAAGGAAGGTTTGTTTTAAAGTATAATGCATTCTTGAGGGTGTTAAAGTGACGTCTTTGTTGTTGTATGTGATATTTCTGTATCTCGCAGCAGCACATCTTCAAATAGACTGCGTTCTGTTGTGCCAAAACCCACATTTACTCCTTCACTCACTCCGTCTCTCGCTCTCTTTCTATTTCAGGAGTGGACTCCAGACAAGAAGCATAAAAAGGGAAAGAAGGAGGTGGAGCAGAAGGCAGTAGTGATGGAGAGAAGGTCAGTTTACTACATTGATATTTGCTGTAGGGCTTCCCAGTGACTGTTATTCACTACAATTCAAACTGGGTCTTTTTGAACTTCAGGCCTTGTTATTGTTTGCTGCTGTGTATTGACCCGTTGCAAAGCTCGGTCTCCTTGGTTAATATTGCTCAGACAAGCTTGACGGGGATGATTTGAGGATTGAACAATGATTTTCAGTACAATGGAGAAGCAAACATTGATTGGATATAATATCCAATACCGGAAGGAATTGTGACATTGCAAAACATTTTGGTTGTTTTTCTTTGCAAAAATCAATAATTTATGCAGTATTGTGTGTAAGACTGTGGAGAATCAGAATTGAGGCAAATGCTGCTCAAAGTCAACTTAAAGGAAATAAATTAAAAGACATTGCAAGTGATAACATTACATTAGTTTCTAAAGTTTCTACAACACATTCACCATGTTCAGTGAAAAGGATTTAGTCTGTATATTCATTTTAATCCATGCTTCATGAATCTTTTAATATAAATATAGAATTAGAACCAAACTAAAACTGAAATAAGACGTGTAATAAATAGTAGAGTGAAAAAAAAGCTATGTAAAAATAAAAGAGATGTTGAAAGCAAGTATAGAGAATGTGAAGCTGACGTCATGCCACATTGAGTTCTGGGAAAATGCTTTGTCCGTCCACCATTTTGAAAGGATCGTGCTTGCTCTCTGCTTTTTAGTTCAGGTCAAGATTTAGATTTTTAGATTTAGTCATGATTATGGAAAATGTTATCATTGTTTGTCTTTCATGCAGCATAGAGAATTGCAAAAGGAACTTCGATCAGCAGCATTTTTAGCAGCGGGTGATCCTCTCAAAATGACGTAGATTCAATTTTTTGGTACATTTTGAACAAAATGAGGTTAAAAGTAAATAAATCCGCAATTAATGAGAATATTTTAATTAAAATATTTCTTCATGTACTATTTAATAAAATTTTAGTGCATTTAATCTATTAAATAACAGAAGAGAGAGCGCGTTTTTGGATATGGGAGGATTACAGTTATTTTAATGAATAAAGTACCACATTTCAGCTATCGTTGTGTTAGGATAGGTACACAAAATATTATTTTATTTTTGCTTCTAGAAAATTCACAATAACAGCTTTATATGTAGTCATAAACATTTAATTATAATTGTCAAAGCAAAAAAAAACATTGTCAAACAATAATAGAAAATGTGGGAAACTATTAATTGGTGATTCTACAGTTAGTTCTACTATAAATAACGCTACGGTTGGAAAATACTGTAAATGTATGAACTGTTCAGCGTGATGACGTTTAATGTCTCTGACAGAGCCTGTAGTTCCATTTAGCAACATGTTAGCAACTGTCTTTTTTAAAAAAAAAAAAGTAAGTTAAAAAAAAAATCACCTAGCTTGTGTGTTTTATGTCATAGAACAAAACGTAAAAGTATATTGAGCTTGTGTGAACCACTGACCTTATTTTAAGGGATTTATTCAAAAAACCCACTGACTTTGGTACGCTGGAACCAGAAGTGCTAAAATTTTAAACTGCTTCTGGGTTTTCACCTACAAAGTGACATTGTTGCTATTAACAGTACAGTACAATCACCTGAATCAATATGAAGAGTTCAGATGCAAAATCCTCTGTGTGATTTTTTTTCTTCTAAAATTTGCATTTTTATTAGACTCCTATGCTTTGATTCTGTAATTACACTTTAATGGCTATGAATGGGTTCACTGCCATTAAAGTGAAATAGCTGAACATAAATATAGGAGCCTGAAAGAAATGTTAATTTTAGAAGAAAATTTCAGACAGCACGCAGGCTTTCGTATCTGAATGCTGAATGTAAATTAAATGATGCTAAGCTAGTAAAATCTGAATCCTCTGAGCAAATTCTTATATTTATTATTTAAGAAATAAACATTTAGAATAAACATGCTTTGATTAATCAGAATGATAACATAAAAAGTAATAGAATATGACAAACAAATTTGAATTGTGATATAATAAATCATAGTTATGAGTAAATACTTTTATATAGTGGAAATTATTGATGAAAAGATTTATTTATAATTAGGGCTTAATTTTACGTAGTTATCATTTTCATCATGTGTGACGTTTTTATCTCATAATTTTGGTTTATTGCATCTGTCTTATGAATTAGTATGTCACAATTCCAACTGCTGTTTTTTATCTCTTAATGAACCAAAGTATGATTTTTTTTTCTTATGTGGAAAAATGGGCTTGCATAATTACTCTACAAAAGTCAAGAGGTTTTAATTAAAACTATCCGCATGTATAAGATTTGCATTAGAAAAGAGCAGAGGCTTGTCTGCTGATTTGAAAATCATGATGATTATTAAGATAGGGAGTAACATATTTAAGAAGCGGCTTATTTTACTGACTGCCTTTTTTTTCCTTCCTTGTCTCAGTGTAATGATCGGAGGAGTGAGAGTCAGAGCTCTCTATGACTATGTCGGACAGGAAACGGATGAGCTGTCCTTCAAAGCAGGTGAGCTGTCCTGGTTTATACGTGTCTGTGCGATGCATGCGTGCCACTTCTGAAGCTTTACGTTCGTGTGTGTTCAGGTGAAGAGTTTCTGAAGATCGAGGATGAGGACGATCAGGGTTGGTGCAGAGGAATGATGGACGGAGGAAAAGAGGGCCTTTATCCCGCTAACTACGTGGAGGTGGTGTGAAATCACAGGACAACATCAAGCTGTAAAATGCCTACAGGCGCCCAGGTTTAAGCCCGCTTCACAGCCATTTTTATTGAAGATTGCTTAGTTTTCTGTGAACGGATGGTACGAAAGGTTTCGAGTTGGGATCAGAACGAGAAAATGTTTCCAAAGTTCTTTCACTACGATCTTACTTGAGAACGCTGTAAAGTTATATTTTCTTGTGTGCCACATTGTAGCTTTAAGTCAAAAATATGCAGAGATTTTCATACGTTATAATATGATTAGGTACCGAGATGCTCTAATATATGTAGAGAATATGAACTGCGTTGTCCTGATGCTTGCATGACCCTACAGAGTATTTTAAGGACAATGTCTCACACCAAAGACTTTCGCTGCATATTTACGTTTTATCAGTGACACGCTTCTTCGTACTTTTCGAGAGTTACGTTGTATCTGATGCCTGTGTAAAACGGGGCCAGATGGTTATTATGTCATCTACAGCTGCGAATTTCACGCACGGTGTTAATAGGTATGATAATATGCTATTTTATCCGCTTTGATTTTGCTTGTAAATGTCACTTGTCTCACATTTAGTCATTTTAGTTACACAAAGGCAGTACTAATCAACACCACTTTAAAGTGATAGCCATGGGACCCATTACGGTCTCTTCTTGTGTATTTCTGTTGTGTTTTAAGATGTCAGTCTAACCAAAGAAAATGTATGCAAATGAGCACAGTGTTTGTTTGTGCCGTAGTGCGAGTAAATTACATTGGATCAGGGCAGTATTTTCTGCACCATCGCTAATCTCATGCCAACGCTAGCAGTATTAAAAGGGATACATATTACTGCGAGTCTTGTTCTTATTAATCATCTAGAAAAAAAAACATTTAGCAGTAAGCACATACGCATTATTATACACAGACGCATTTTATTCGTACTGCTCATATTTCATTCTGTGCATATCCCGAGGCCACATGCTGGTGCAAATATACGAGGCAGTTAATAAATATCGGTGCGGGTGTAATACTTTGCTAATTTGGAGACAAATATTTATTAAAATTATACTTTAAAAAAAAGTATTTTAAGCTTGTTATGATCAAAGATAAAAAATAGTAAGAATAGTAAGATTGTAAAATGTTATTACAAGTCACAAATATTTCTGTTGCATTTTAATGTATTTAAGTATTTTATGATCGGAAATACAATAAATAGCTATTTAATATTTAATAA
>NC_056712.1:26635988-26636590 GCF_018831695.1 Puntigrus tetrazona | reverse complement strand
CAGAATGTGAAACACAGATATATTTCAGGAGACGTTGGACTTTCTGGATTCTTCTCTGCTGCTATGTGACATGAGGATGAGGATGAGGAGGATGAGGATGATGAGGATGAGGAGGATGAGGATGATGAGGATGAGGAGGATGAGGATGAGGAGGATGAGGATGAGGAGGATGAGGATGAGGATGATGATGAGGATGATGATGATGAGGAGGATGAGGATGAGGATGAGGATGATGATGATGAGGAGGATGAGGATGAGGATGAGGATGATGATGATGAGGATGATGAGGATGAGGATGAGGATGATGATGAGGATGAGGATGAGGATGATGAGGATGAGGATGAGGATGATGATGATGAGGATGAGGATGATGAGGATGAGGATGAGGATGAGGATGATGAGGATGATTCAGTCCTGTACGTCTGACCTCGCTGAACACTGTGCTGCTGAAGCTGTCAGAAGAACTGTCTGGAAATGACAGAAAAGACAAAACATATATATTCAGCCTATTTTTAGGGCTGTTAAGATGTCTTGTGTTTTCACATTATTTTTGTGACACTTGTGCACTGCTACAGTGTGCAGGAATATAATATAATATAATA
>NC_056712.1:26630295-26635888 GCF_018831695.1 Puntigrus tetrazona | reverse complement strand
AAAAAAAAATAGCTGCTGATTGTGCCCAGACGATTATAGAGAGTGACAGTTCAAGAGGGCTGCTGAGGGGCCGAGGAGACGGGGGGGAGAAAGAGAGATGTGGTTGAAGTGTCAGAAGTGGTTGAAAAATGAGGAGAGGAGCGCAGAATGAAAGAACTGAAGAGTGCGTCCTCACATGAGTCATATGAATGGAGCGCTTTCGAAAGGCTGCCAAATGCTGAAAAGAAAAGGACGGGCGCCTGGCTCTGTATTGTGTCGTCTTGGGAAGCCTGCGTGTATGCGCGCTGAATATTGTGGAGTGTGCGTCTGCTCGCTGAGCCCTCGGCACCATTGTTAGGTCAATAACCTCTTGTCACGCAGAAGGTCGCTATTGGAAGATAAATGCTGCCGTTCCGGCTTAAAAAATGTGCTTCTGAAATGGACGGCTGCCCACAGATGCCCTATAAAAGACGCCCAGCGTTAAAAAAAAAAAAAAAAAAAAAAANNGCTTGATTAAAATGCTAAGGCAAGAGATGAGTATGAAAACGAGGTTTGAATTTATTCCCATTTCTGGAAAAGAAGCCAGGAAGCTTTCTCATTCTGACTACTGACTCAGACTAATCAGTAACAGTAACAATAACAGTAGCTGTTTAGTAATAATTATTAGTGCGTTATTTTTAGTTCTTATTTTTATTTTATTAAGTCACTACTCATAGTTATACAATTATATTGTGTTTATTATTTATAATTCTAATTCTTTATTACTAAATTGTTTTTATATAAGAATCTGTTTGATGACCACAGCAATAATAAATGATATTTTCTTATTCTCATTCTTAATACAATAATACTTATTGTTTCTGCTTTGATCATTCATTCATTCATTCATTTTATTTGTTTTATTATTATTCTTATTTTTAAATTATTTTATATTTGGATTTTTTTTCCAATATTTATATTAGTTTGAAATACAAGTTCACCCGCTCAGATTTCATGACTGAGGGTCATTATTTATAAAACTGCATTCTGAAATCTAATATAAATAACCCACGCAGAGTGTATCTAATTAAGAGCAGATCTGCTCATTCATTACGGTTTACTTTCCAACATTTTTCTGTTAATGTACCTCACTCTCACTGGAGCCGTGTTTCTCCTCTCCAGCCCAGGCCATAGAGCAGAGGCTGAGAAAGATCGACCACACAGCCATCCATCCTCACCTGCTGGATATGAAGATCGGTCAGGGGAAATACCAGCAGGGCTTCTTCCCCAAACTCCAGGCTGACGTGCTCGCCTCAGGGCCTACCAACAACAAGTGAGTGGTTTTATGAGTCACGACACCGCTGTGAGAGGTTGACCGTTCGGTGTGGGCCATGTCACACTTCAGTGTCTGTATTAGTTATAAAGCGGAGAGACGGATTCTTCTGTCTTTAGTCAAACTAGACATCCGTTAACCAATGAAACGGTTAGTCTTTTGCTTGTTTTGTGTCAGAAACCGCTCTTTAAAGCTTGTATGAACGTGTGTTCATGAGATGATGTAATAAGAGAAACCCTCTGTGATCAGGTGGTCTAATCGCACGTGCTCGACTCAGCGCAGAGTGGACCGCCACAGACAGCAGAACGACCATCTTGTGCTGGACAATGACCTCAAAGAGGTAAGACTGCAGCTTTCTTCCTCCTCCGTTCTCTTTGTCTTCTCATATTGTTCTGTGTACTCCGTTTCTTTTACACTGCTGCCTTCCGAGGGTCTTATTAGTCAGATGGTAGATAAAGCCACATCGTTGGCAGAAACTCAAAGTAAATAAAGAGTAGCTTATCCAAAAATGATAATTCTTTTATTCATCCTTATGTTGTTCCAAACCCGTAAGACTTACAACAGAAGATATTTTGAAAACTGAAACTGTCGCTCTTTTGTTAACTAAAATATTTCAGTAACTGAAGTAACATATATAAATATTGGATGAATTAAGCTTAAAAAAAAGGAAGCTCATTTGTTTTTTTTTATTTTAGTTAGCTGCCGAAGCAACTATAATTACTAAACCTGAAATAAAAAAATATATATATTTATTTTTAAATTGATGACGTTGACAAAAGCACACAACAGAATTTATAATAATGTAAATTAAATCTGAGAAAGAAAATAATCCTGGTTCATAAATAATTTTAAAATTACGAAACTAAAATCACCCATATACTGTGCAAGTTGTTATTTACTGATAAATGAGCAACAACCATTATAACAGAATCTCTGAATTAATAATGGAAGAGTTTTGTGAATCCGATTGGCTGGCTGATTTTACAAAAGAATGATTTGTACAGGAATTAAATATTGCCGTGTCACAAACAAGTCAAGGGTCGGTGCGACTCGCGTCCAGAATTTGACACCGTTTTTTAGTGATGAAAATGATAATTATGATAATGAACAGTAATTCTCCATAAATGGCAGATTCTTGATGTCTGAATCACATCAGTGGTCTTCAGGGCTGTAAGTGATTTACATGAAATTTGACTTGCAAATGGTCCCTGATGAAACCCTGCCTAATGCAAAGGCCTCTTAAGGTTTTAGTGTTTTTATTTTTTGTATCATTTGTCTCCATTTTCCTTTTACTTCTGAGTTGGTCTTCTAGCTGGTCTTTCTTGCGTTCATGTGCATGCTGCTTTTTATTTCCTTTTCTATTGTTTCTTCATGGTCTCTGTGTGTGTTTGTCTGCTGTGCGGGCCGTACCACCTCACGGCAGGTGGAGGGGTGTTTGCTCCTGCAGAACTCTATGGCTTTCTGGGAGTGGGATAAGGCGCCACCCCCACCTATTAAACCGCCTAAAAAGTCCTTCTCGGCCTGCTGTCTGGTATGTGGAGGCCTGCCATTATGTGACCGACTTAAAGCATTCCTAACATTCCCTTAACAAACTCCTCCCAGATGTCAGAAGCCCTCGAAGCCCCTCCCCTCAGACGCACAGTGACCTTTGAACTCTGCCGCTCACGGTCCTGCCCCTGGATGTTCCCACACGCCGGAGTTTGAGTAGTTGAGCGCTTACCGACCCAGTCACTCAGCGATCATAAAACCCTCTGCTTTATAATCAACCCCCTGTTGTAGCCCAACTGATCTTGTTTTTCTGTAAAGAAAGCAGGGCTTATTAAACCTTTTTAAATGTCTTTGTGTCCTGGTCTGTCGGTGTAGAAGTACATGCAGGAGGCCCGTAACCTGGGGAAGAACCTGAGGCAACCCAAACTATCGGACCTCTCCCCTGCCGTCATCGCTCAGACCAACTGGAAGTTTGTGGAGGGTTTACTGAAAGAATGCAAAATGAAGGTCAGGATGAGTTTCGTATGCACAGATGGATGTATTTGTGTGTGTGTGCGCGAGTGTGTTTTAACAAGGTGAAAAATTGTTGGTTTTAAGTCGATATTGGAGAAGTATTTATTTAATTACTTATTGGCATTGAGATGAAAATTGGCATTTGAGAGGCCATTTAAATATATATGCCAATTTTAAGCTTTTCATATTCATATATAGTGTTCTTTCAAAACACTGTTGAACATTTAAGTCATTAATTTTAGCGAATCTTCAAATGAATATCCATTTTTGATTTTTTTTTTTTTTGATTTTTTTTTTTTTTTTNAATAAAAAAATAATTTTTTAATGACCAAATTTGTTGTTTATGGGCCAAGACATGAAGAAAAATTTTTTGGCAAGTCATTAATTTTAGCAAATCTTCAAATGAATATCCATTTTTGATTATTTTTATTTTAATATTACGATACCTAAATAAATTATGAAATTATTAAATATTGTTAAATAAAAAACCTAAATAATTTTTTTAGTGACAAAATTTGTTGTTTATGGGCCAAGACATGGAAAAAAAATATTTGACTTGTTATATTGACAAGAATTTTTAACACTTTTTAAGCGTTGCTTAAAGTGTGATAATTATTCATTTATTCACTTATTTTTTTTGTCCCTTAAAAGTCAAATAAATCAGTACAATTTTGAAAATTACTATGAAATTATATTACATATAAAAATGTTCTGTGCTCTCAAATATTTAATTGAATGCAAGCATGGCATCAATCTGTTGCAAGTGACTCTCAGCAGAATATTTTAGGGCACAGACATTAATAATGACTTTGTATTTAAAATTAAATGTTTTCTGTACTTTAAAATAGTTCCTCGGCTAGACATGTTTTTTTTTGTAGAGTAGAATTTAATTTAAGTCACTATTCATAACATCAGACTGTAAACTAAGTACAATGTGCATTTATTAATTTAAAAGCTTGTTGCCTATCATGCAATACCACTGGAAATCTGCTCCAGGAATCTTCATGTAATGAATTTAATATCCGTAATCATGAACCAATGGACAGATCAGACCGAATGCATTGGTCAAGAAGTGTGGGAACCGGGTTCTGAGTACAAACATAATTACTAGTCTGACCCACTCGTCTACTGCATTAAAGACCAAAGACTCAATCACAATGGAAATGTCTGGTGTGTTGTTTTTAATGTTGTATCAATGGACGTTCAGACCAAGCGCATGTTGGTGGAGAAAATGGGCAGAGAGGCTGTGGAACTGGGACACGGAGAGGCGAACATCACGGGCCTGGAGGAGAACACGCTCATAGCCAGTCTGTGTGACCTGCTGGAGAGAATATGGAGCCACGGCCTACAGGTCAAACAGGTGAGACGCAAATAAATGGAAATGCGCGTCGCGTCGTAAACACACACAACCTAACCGTGGGAATCGCTGTGTGCTGTTATCCTGCTTCGTAGGGGAAGTCTGCGCTGTGGTCTCATTTGTTGCACTACCAGACGAGAGAAGAGAAGAACGAACAGCTGTCAGAGTCTCCAGGTAAAATGCTTTCTCAAGACGGGAAACGACTCTACTCAAGTAACTGTTCGTTTCTGTAGGGCTGCGCTTGGTTGAGGTTCATCTCGCGTAACATAAATTGTCATTTGGCGCACAGTTAGATGCACTCAGTTAAGTAAAAACCAAAATGCTAAACTTTGAGACATTTTTCATATGCAATTCTATAAAAAAGCGATTAAAGCGGGATTCGATCAAGTACTTGTCATGCTTTGTGTGCTTGATACTGATCTGCAATTGTGAATGCTAACCTTTAGCATTAGCGCTTCGTATTGTGGATATATATACTTGAATTGTGTTTTAAATCTCGTTTTGCCATTCGGTTTGTATAGTTGATAGGGTTTATGTTCATGTCCGGTATGTCCAGACTGTGTTTCACCGCTTAGCAACACTTCTGTATGCTAAACATGCTAACAGTTCCTCAAGAAGGGACTTTAAAATGGTGATTTTCTTTTCTCCTAAAAGTGCTAAAACAGTTTGCTTTTTGCTCTGCAGTGTCTAATGGCCAGGAAAAGCGGAAGCCAGAGTCCAGTGTTGGTCTCCCTGCATTACGTGTATCCGTCATACAGGACATGAGGTGCGTTTATTGCCTCAGGGCAGTTAATTGTTGTATACCGTAGTGCGTATTACTTTCTTTTGGTTGTATAATTCAGTTTGATGTTTTTAAAAAAAGTGATCTGCATTGCTCGCAGCCTCTTCGACCCACATACAGCGACTTGCATTATTGCTTTAGACGCTCTGTCTTTCTTCATCAT
>NC_056712.1:26625572-26630195 GCF_018831695.1 Puntigrus tetrazona | reverse complement strand
TTTTAAGTATAATGTTAAATGTAGACTATATATATGTTACCCTGGACCACAAAACCACTCTTAAGTAGCATGGGTATATTTGTAGCAATATATTTGTAGGGTATGTTTGTATGCCAAAATCATAAGAACATTAAGTAAATATCAAGTTCCATGAAGATATTTAGTTTAATTTTGACAAATCAACACTTATGCCTGGTTTTGTGGTCCATATGAAGTATACCACAGTCACATGACTTCATCTCCACACTCATTGAGCTTCTGACTCTTTTAGTCTTAAAAAGTTGGAATAATTTGCAAGACCTTGATTATTAACACAGTGAAGATGGGAAAGCAACTAGTAGATGAGTTTACCTGTTCGGTGTGATGACGTTTTATGTCCCTGTCAACTTTTGTAGTCTCACCTAGCTACTTATTAGCTATACCAATTTGTAATAGAAAAGTAAAAGCTATTCATTGAATAACAACTGGGCATTACCAACGTATTTAATGNNCCAAATAAAACACACTGAGACTCATATTCTGATCTTAGAATCTCTAGAGCGATGAAGCCTTCTCAGGTAGTCTTATTAAAACACGAAATGACTGACAACCAGACACGATGCGACTAGATCTGTCTGTCCACACCAGACGTGTCAACTAAAAGAAACAACTAAATCAATCAGCCACTCAGAAGAGCATGTGGGCGGGCTTTCTCTGCTAGTGCGCCTCTGTCTTCTTGCTTTCAAATTCAAATTAAACCATATGAACATTGTTCAAATTACATACCCAGTGACTGATACAGTGTTAGTCATTCAAACACTTCACAGTTTGAACCATCTTTTTTCCTTCATTATGTTTTTTCAGGATCTTGGTAAAATGGTTCAAGTGTCGCCTTGGCAGGGAATATTACTCTGTTACCCTGTTGCTTGTAGCATATCACCATTGTGGCTAGTTAGCACGAGTAATTAATGACAGACTTTTCATTTTTGGCTGAAGTATCTATTTAATTCTAGGTTATGTTGGAACCGGAAGTCCTTTTGTCAATATCCTGACTGTTATTCGCTGTATGTTGTTCTTCAGGCACATCCAGAACATCAGCGAGATCAAGACAGATGTTGGGAAGGCCAGGGCATGGGTGCGTCTCTCCATGGAGAAGAAACTGTTGTCCAGGCACCTGAAGCAACTTCTGTCTGACCATGAGCTTACAAAGTAAGACCTACTGACTAGTTCTTTAGTGATGTGTAGGGCGGCTTTGTAAACCAGATGTGCTGTAGATGATCACTTATATCAGGCAGTTAAAATGCAAGAGATGTAGCAGAGCAAAGAATAAGGCACCATTAAAAATTAAGATTTTTTCTTTAATTATTAATGGGTCTTGATGTGTAAAGTGGCTCATCCTCAGTAAAGAATGCTTTGTGGTCCTCTTCTGACCTGAAATGCATTTCTTCAGGCTTTTTGCTCATGCACTTAACTTTCTTTCAAGCTTTTGTGTATAGAAGTGTACTGTACGGTTTAATGTGTTTGTGCTTATTCGAAGGAAACTCTATAAGCGCTACGCTTTCCTGCGCTGTGATGATGAGAAGGAGCAGTTCCTCTACCATCTCCTCTCTTTTAACGCTGTGGACTACTTCTGCTTTACCAATGTCTTCACTACAATTAGTAAGAATCTCTGGAACATTAAAGATACATTCCACCTAAATATAAAATATAGTCCTTCTTTTTATTCACTACCGATGTCGCCAAGAAGATATTTTTAAGAATCTCGGTAACCAAGCGGTTTCGGTTCATGTTGTATTAAATTATATGTTTTAACCATTAAATGGAAGTCAACCGGAACTGAAACTGTTTGGTTACCAACAAAATATCTTTTAATTTCACAGAAAATTGATCTATGCTATAAACTGTATTTTTTAACGTTGGTTATTTTCAGTGTTTATTTTTTCATGGATTTTTTTAAAGACAAAAACAGTTACCAGTTAGAATAATAATATTCATGAGGTTTCTTATTAATATAATATTAGCATAATCATTATGACTGGACCATGTATATTAACATTTTTTTAATAAAAAAATAATCCTAGATCATATAAAGATGTTTAGAAAAAAAATCTATGTTTATTTGAAGAAAGAAACATGAGGACAGGATGAGGACGAGTAAATTATGAGAGAATTTTCNCTTGACCTTGACCTTGACCTTGTCCTTGTTGTTCACAGTGATACCATACCATGTGGTCATCATTCCCAGCAAGAAACTAGGTGGCTCCATGTTTACGGCCAACCCCTGGGTGTGTGTCTCAGGAGAACTAGCTGAGACTGGGGTTCTGCAGGTCCCCAAAAACACCCTGGAGATTACGTTTGAGGTGAGCCAATATTCATCAACACACATAGTTATGTCTATTACTCCGGTTTCACTATGTATTACAGTTGGGTTGAAAATATTGATTTCCCATTTTTAACAGAGTCTCATCGTTACTAACCAGTGTTTATTCTGAAATCCAAAAATGACCATCCTCCCATGAAATAAATGGCAATCAGCTTAGGCTTTTGGTATTTTTGGTATGAAATACTGTCAGTTTTATTTTTGAAATTCCAACAATACATCCTGTTTTGGCGTTTTTTAATGTCATGTGATATAGTTGTAGCACCTCAGTACAAGCTGTAAAGTGAAAGTGAACTGAATGTCTTCCTCTTTACTACTAGTTACTGCACGATATGAACATCAAAAAGTGTGTTGAATAAAACTATATAACTTCATTACATTTCGCTCAATGTTTCAACTGAACAAAAGTCATCAAATAAAACATTTTGTAAACAGTGTCACATAAAATCAGTTACATTAGAAATGGCATTTAGTAGACATTTACCTAGAAAAGCGAACTCAAGAAAGGAACATTTTGCTAACTATATGTAATATATTACATTTTTATTATATTTTCACTTTCAGTGTGCTTTTCAGTGCATGTTTGAATAAATCTGTCATGGTAACAAGTGAAGACATT
This sequence comes from Puntigrus tetrazona, assembly GCF_018831695.1. Lineage (NCBI taxonomy): Eukaryota > Metazoa > Chordata > Actinopteri > Cypriniformes > Cyprinidae > Puntigrus > Puntigrus tetrazona. The sequence continues at coordinate 26,627,217 of NC_056712.1, read as the reverse complement.
CACTTTTGTATATTTCAGCAACAAACACGATTAAAGAGTTGTCATGAACACTTTTATATAGAAAATATATAACCAACAGTGTTTTTTTTATTATATAATGCATTTTTATTATAAAATATCTTATGAGCAATATACAAGTCTAATTACAAATCATTTTAGTATTGTAATGTACTAAATTACATGGTTTATCGTATAGTTTACAGCATTCGTTTATTGGCGGAAAAAATGACATATCCTGAACCTAATCAGGTGCATATCTAAATCAATCGATATCGAATCGAACGAGACTGAAATCATCTCAGTAGCCACCAAATGTATTTTTGAGCAACGTGCTAGATACTGGCTCCAAAAAGTTGAGTTCCTGTTGGGTTAATCTGCTTGGCCGAAGTTTGTATAATTCTCTCTGTACTTTGCACAGTGCCAGAACCTGGGGAAACTGACCACAGTACAGATGGGCCATGATAACTCAGGACTGTATGCTAAGTGGCTAGTGGAGTGTGTAATGGTCCGCAACGGGATCACAGGGCACACCTACAAGTGAGTACGAAGAGTTGAGTAGATCCATAACCGCGTTATTCATTATTATAACCCTTAACCTATTGCCGGACTGTTGTTGCTTAGGTTTCCATGCGGCCGTTGGCTCGGGAAGGGAGTAGATGATGGCAGCTTGGAGAGGATACTGGTGGGCGAATTGGTGACTAACATGGAGAACGAGGACAGAATGTGCCGGACTCCTCCAATGCAGCAATCCCCTGGGATGATGCGAAGATTTGTCACCATTTCGCCAAACAGCAAACCAAGTGCGTACTTCATAAAAGTCATAAGCCACAGATTGTATAACTGCACTTATTGCTGGAGGATATTGCTGTCGTCTCAAGCACGTTTACCATTGTGTGCCCGCTAGAGTTAAACACGGGCCAGATCCAGGAAGGAGTGGGAGAGGCGATTAACGGTATCGTCAAGCACTTCCATAAGCCAGAAAAAGAGGTAAAGTATTATTTTCTGTGAAATCCAACAGTGGAAAGGACAAGCGTGAATGAAAAAGGCACCTACGGACGATCTTCTTTGATTCTTCTGTTGTAGAGAGGAAGCCTGACATTGCTTCTGTGTGGAGAGTATGGTTTAGTATGGGCTCTGGAGCAGGTGTTTCAGCATGGCTTCAAGTCTCCCCGCCTTTTCAAGAACGTCTTCATTTGGGACTTTCTAGGTAACAAATATTTTTATTAGAAGAAGTGTTTTGTTAATTGCTCATACGTACAGTTTTGTGCATACGGTAGCATATTTTGGTATTTTAGAATGATTTCTGAAGGATCATATGACACCAGAGTTCTGGAAATTCAGTTTTGCCAGCACAAGAATAAATGTTATTTTAAATAAAATTTAAATACAGAATTGTTTTTTCAAATTGTAATAATATTTGACAATAGTACGTTTTTTTTCTATGGAAGGTTGTTTCCACCACGGGATAAAACATAAAAGATAATTGCAACTTTTTCTTGCAATTCACACAATTCTTACCTTTTATCACAGATTTTATATCATAATTCATATATCATTAACATAATACCAACATAAAATAATCATTACAAGATGTTATGAAGAACACTTTGGGACATTTAAACTTGCAATTGTGTGAAAAAAAAAT
>NC_056712.1:26623084-26625543 GCF_018831695.1 Puntigrus tetrazona | reverse complement strand
TTGAATTTCAAGTAAATTCAGCCTTAGCAAGCATAAAATACTAAATAATGAATAAAAGTTCCAAAACACTAAAAAAACATGAATTATTCCAAACTTTTGAAAAGCAGTGTAAATATCACACCAGCATGGATGAAGCAAATTTGAAAAATAGAGCTTTAACTTTTCAAAAGTGATGACAGACTGATAAAAAACATCTGTGCCTTCGCTCTCTGAGGTTTTGTAAAAACAGCCAATCAGATTTAATCTTACTGAGATGCATCAGTACCGTGGGCCATTCAGTGTGATTCAGAGACTAGGAATTTGCCCAAACCTAAATCTTTCTATATACATAAATTATACCTCAAAATTTTCCTAAATCCTCCCATTTGTATTCCACAGAAAAAGCACAGGTCTACTTTGAGAGCGCAGAGCAGAGTCAGATGACCCAGGATGAGAACTGGCAGATGAGAGTGCGTCATTTCTGCCATTTCATGCGTGCCATCAACAGCACACCCAGGAACATCGGCAAAGATGGGAAGTTTCAGATGCTCGTGTGTCTCGGAGCCAGGTCGGTCATTATTTACGTTGAATGGTTAACTATTTGAACTGAGCTTTGGTGGGAAGGGAACTTTTAGGCAGCTCACAACCTAATTCTGACTCTAGAAATCGCAATACGGTTTAAAACGATTCTTAATCAAAAAATGTTCCATGAATTAGTGAGACTACTGACTTTAAAATGTACAATATTTATTTGTGCATTTTTATTAAAGTGCCTATATTATGAAAGGTTCATATTTTGGTTTTGGGAATTTCAAAGGTCACAGGTCAACATTCGTGCAGAAAGTCAGAAAACATTTTCTCAAAATATGCATTTATTTTTATCTTATTTGTTCAACAATTCATTTTTCCAAACCCCTCCTATGGTTGATTTCATTTAAAGCAGTGTGTGCGCTTTTAACGCTCCAAAAGTGATACCTAGTGGCAAAGAATGAATTAGCATTTTCATTCAGACCAATGCTAAAAGATCGACAAGTGTGCAGGTGTTATGCTAATATTTTTCAACGTGAAACGGCTTGGGACTTGTTTTACAAACTGTTTTTGGATGATTTTCAAAAATCCATGAGTCGCTTTAAATTACTCGCAGAAGTGCTTTTTAATTACAAACGAAAAATAAATCAAAACAACTTAAGAATTATTAACTAAATATTTCTTCGAAACATATTCAAGCAAATATAATTTATCAATCAAATCACGTTTCTCACAGTGCATGTCCAGTGCGATGGAGCCCAATGTTTCCCTCGTATTTAGCTTCAAACCTGAAACCTAATGCAATTTCATATAGTCGTTATAGTGTGTGTTTGTGAAAATATGTTTGTCTCTAGCGTACAATTCCATTGCACACACATGAAACTGAATCAGAATTTTTCAGAATCATTGAAGAGAATCACCATGAATTGTTGAATCTGTTTTTCTCAATCCGCTTGCAGAGATCACCTGCTGCACCACTGGATCGCGCTTCTCGCCGAGTGTCCGATCACAGCACAGATGTACGAGGACGCGGCGCTCTTAAAGGACCATTCTCTGGTGAACTCTCTGATTCGAGTGCTACAGACTCTGCAGGAATTCAACATCACTCTGGAGGCTTCTCTCGTCAAAGGAATCGGGATATAACGTCATCTGAATATAGAACTAACACAGGGATCAGCGGGACCATGGACTAACTTTTTTTTTTTTTTTTACACGGAGAGACTTGAACAAAAGGACTAAACCTGGCTTACGTTAAAGCTACCGTCATGTTTGCCATATATTAAGTGCAATGAGCCTTTTCAAACGTGTCATAATTTTTATCGACAACATTACTGACATTCAAATATGTCTTCTATTTTGATCCCACCCCGCCTCCCGTGCTATACCGTTTTATCGAAAGCTCAATATTTTTCGTTGTTGTTGTGGACTGCTGACAATGGCTATATTTAAAAGGAAAACATGTAAGAAAAACTGTTATTATATTTTCAGAGAAGAACAGTGTTATTTTGATATGTGTCAGGTTGCTTGCTCTGTGCTCTAATCTAATCCATACTGTCACAATGCAGAGTTCAAAGCAAATGATGTAGAAGTATGCTTTATAAGTACAACTTGTGGGGAACTCATATTTTTACTTAAAGAAAGGAAAGATGAGATAAATGGAAAAAAAAGGCTCTCTTTTGTAACAACGCCAGGGACTTGTGTCATTTCCCTATAAATGCAAATCTAAATGCAAATTAGTTTAAAGGGACAGTTCACCCAAAAATTACACTACCAGTCAAATTTTTTTTTATGAATGTTATGTTGTGCTCATTGAGGCAATTTGAATACATTTAAAAAAATGTAATTTATTCAAGTGATGGCAAAGCTGAAATATCAGCAGTCAGCATTTCAGTTTTTTATCTTTATTCGGCAAGGATGCTTTAAATGAATCAAAAGTGACTGTCAAGACATTT
>NC_056712.1:26621658-26623018 GCF_018831695.1 Puntigrus tetrazona | reverse complement strand
GCCTACTAAAAAATTCAGCTTTGGCATCACAAAGATAAATTACTTTAATAAACATTATTTCAAACAATTACTAAGAAAACTGTTATATTTGCAATAATATTTTACAATGCTACCGTTTTACTCGTATTTTATATTAAATAAATGCGACCTTGGTGAGCGTAAGAGATGTATTCCACAAACAAATGATTGAATTATTCCAACATTTTGACTGGTAGTGTACGAGTTGGTCATCGTTTACTCATCATGCTGTCAGACCCTTGTTCATTTTAAATGATTACATTCATTTAATATCATAAAATAATCCCACCTTTTTCTTTCTTTCTTTCTCCCCGTACAATGAAAGTGAATGGCAGCCACAAATGTCTACTGTCCTGTCCACTTTCGATAAATGGGAATAGAGCAGCTTGGACTCTGGGATCTGAATATTTCCTTCAGCTTTCCACATGAGAAAAAGGGGTGAACTGTCTTCTTTAGCTTATTGGGATCCCCCAAAAGACTCATCAAGTACATATTTTATGAGATGGACCGTAAAAAATTAAAAACAATCAATGCAGAAAGGATAGCATTAATGTTTCTTCAACCCTTTCAAAGTACCCAGTAACATTCCCCATCTCGTCAGCCCTCAGGTCTCGACTGTGGCCAACTACAATGCCATATCTGGAGTAGAATTAATTTGCGGCACAGTTGCTGTGTTTGTGTCCCTGTCCTTAGTTAACCCCCAGCATCCCCTCTGTTTCTGCTATGCAATATTTACAGCTCCAAAATTTTGTTATTGAATATTGATGAAATATATCATTCACCTGTTTTAGAGTGTAGCATAATTTGTAGGACATAACTGGGAGAAGCACATTAAAGGCTGATATTCATGTGCCAATTTCACGACTGTTCCGGTACCTGTTCAAACACGGCTGGCATGAGCATTCTGGGAGGTTTTTTTCTTGTGTTTTATCTCTTGATACGTTTATAGACAAAGCAGTGTAATGTAGTGTTAAATATTGAACAACTGTGTACAGTGTATAAAATGTATTAAAGGTGGCAATTCGATGATGACGATGCTTCGGTCTTGAATTTCAACAATCTGAATCTGTCTGGAAATTGATTATTTGCAGCACAGTCGGTTTCATATAACAGCTTTTTGCTCCTATTATGTATGAAGCCATATTGTTTAATTGTGTATTAATACACTACATGGAATATTTATATTATTAAAATTAATGTAATAAGATTTAAAATGAACCAGTGAAGGAAGAATGGTGATTAAAAATAATAAAAACAACAAAAATTGGTGTGAGAACCTAAAAAGATTTAATTATTCAAATACATTTCAGATTTTAAACGTATTAGTTTGTTTTTAAGCAAA
>NC_056712.1:26620339-26621558 GCF_018831695.1 Puntigrus tetrazona | reverse complement strand
TATGTATGTATGTATATATATATATGTGTGTATATATAAATAGTGAAATATTATTACAATTTGAAATAAGTATTTACTAAAGTGAATATATGCTAAAATGTAATTTATTTATGTGGTCAAAGCTGAATTTTCAGAACCATTACTTGTTAGTCTTCAGTGTCACATGATCCTTCAGAAATCATTTTAAGTTACTGCTCATGAACCATTTCTTTTCATTCTAAGTGTAGACCTGCTTTGTAACTCTGTGCACTTTTTTCAGTGTATCTTTGATGAATAGAAAGTTAATTTGAAATAGAAGACTTTTGTAACTTTCTAAATGACATTTGAATGATTGAATGCCTCCCTAACGGCATCCTTGATCAGAAATGAAAGCACGTTTATTTTCAAAAAATGTAGTGATGATGCACATGAACAATAATAAAAACCTCTATCACTGTCGGCAAAAACGAGAAGGTAAAAGCTTGACTTACTTCCTGTTTCTGGGATGATAGCCACAAAACGATACATTTTTCAGATGGAAAAAGTGACTATATTGGCTGCTCTGTGGAAACACGTTCAGAACACAATTAGACTCATGTCCACTAAACCAAGGGTTTGATTTCACTAAGCACCGCACACATACCGAATACATCAAGTCGATCAGTTCAGGTCTTTTCACGTTACAGCTACGCATTCAATAAGCATTCCTCGCTTGAGAGTCTTAGCTTTGAGTTTTCGTAATGTAAATACAGCATAGAGAGGAGATGCTTGGTGCAAAAGTGTGCTCCAAGACGATTAGAAACAACATTTCCAATGCACTAGATGGGCGGATGTTTTTACCGTATCGTACTCCTCCTGCACGGTGAGTTTGAGGCCCTTCACGTTGATCTCCAGGACGCAGGACGAGGGAGGATTGTAATGCACCGTCAGTCTCCTGTTCATCGCGATCTGGAGTCAATCAGAAACTAGCGTCAGTCTGATGAAGAATATAGCATCTACTTTTTAAGACTAGAATCGCAGTTAAAACTAAGCTTGATGTTATCTTTATACTAATAAATGTGATGCATACAGTTAAACAAAATAGCTAACATTTCTGCTCCAAAAAAGGCATATGGCATAGGTTATTAACTATTTGCATCTTTTTGAATTTATTTAAATAATAATATTTACATTTTATAAAATATATATGGCATACTGTATAGGTCATATTTATTCAAACGGCTTATAATCAGCATAAATC
>NC_056712.1:26618902-26620239 GCF_018831695.1 Puntigrus tetrazona | reverse complement strand
TATATATTTAATATAATATAAAATCTGATTTACCGATGATAAATATATAAACCTAATTATCGTACCTAGTTTATTTAAAACACATTCAATTTATATGTGCACTATTACAGAAATCAGACCCGTTTCTTTTAATTAAGACATCTATGCATCAAAACGGTGTAATCCAAACCGATGGGGATTTTATATTCATATAAACCTCAGTTATGGCCTCAATATTTTTTTAAATGTGTACATTTGTTCTCATGCATTACTGTTAATTTTGCTCAGTCTAAGATACGCAGTGATCCAAACCTTTTGCATAGCTGCACACAAAACATCGTTGCCCTTGTGATTCAGCACCTGAACCGAGCCGAGGAACTTCATCACGTATCTCTCCATCCACTCGGTACTTTTCGCTGAGAAGAACAAGACAAGCAGCTGTGATTGCTATTGCAAAGTTATTAAAGTCAAGGCACATTGGTTTCTATGGTGGCGTCGTCATTCAGTCCTGTTCATTTCGATTCAGTTCGATTCGACTTTGCATGAAAGCTTACCGTTTAAAGTGAGCTCCTGCTCCTTGAAGACCTCAGCGGCGTAGTAAGCGGGGAAGACGCCGCGCGCTCCGCTCCTCATGTTGAATCCCTCGTACCAGTAGTCGTCGTCCTGCAGCTCCACCAGCAGAGGGTCGTTGAGCTCCAGCTCCAGCTCGTCATCGTGACGAGGGACGAACCTGACAGAAACACACCCATCAGGACAGCCCCGCTCGTTTGGGTCGCTACTCTAAAGATGATAAAGACACCGCTTCGTCTTCTCACGGCACACTCAGAGAAACGAGGCGTTAACTGACATACACTGTTTGTTTGTTTGTTTGCTTATTAACCAGTTTGCATGTCCACAAAAATCATCCTGAATTTTTATATATTTAAGTTGCCATTGCTTGTTTTCTATTTTTCTATTTTAAGTAATACATTTTCTATTTATTTTATTTTATTTATTTATTTTTGTGAATGTTAATATTTGAAGTAAATGCATATTGTAATGTTTATACAAAATGTAATAAAAAACACAGTTTAAAAAAAGATTGGTGTGTAATTGAATTTTTTATTTATTTATATTTATTTAAGTTGCCATTGCTTGTTTCACTCAGTATGGTTACTTAACCATTAATTATATATGGATTTATTTACTTTTACATTTTATTTAAAATTCTTTTTTTGTTTACTTGTTTTTCTTTTTATTTATTTATTTTTTTGTGAATGTAAATATTTGAAGTAAATGCTATGTGTACATTGTAAGGTTTATACAAAGTTGAATAAAAACACAGTTAAAAAAGAAAAAAAACCTGGTGTGTAATTGAG
>NC_056712.1:26613321-26618802 GCF_018831695.1 Puntigrus tetrazona | reverse complement strand
TATATACAAAATATTCTTTTATTAATGTTAATATTTGGAGTAAATGTTATGTGTATATTGTAATGTTCATACAAATTCAAAGAAAATAAACTTTTAAAAGGAGCGACGTCATTGAAAATACTCATATTTTGACTACAAACAGAGGTAACTTTATCCTCCAATATCTCTATAAAATGTAAATATATGAATGTCTTAGCATATGAACCGATATGGTGTGGGCTGAAATAATGCGGCAAATTATAACTAGCTTCTCATGCTTTGCAAGGCTGAATGCACATTACTGAAACGTTTCGATTCAAATGATGGCCGTTTGATTTATTTTGTTGGTTTTTTTACTGATGATTTTGAGTCGTAGACGTTGCCGTTTCCTGAGAATGACCATTTAAAAGCATGCATTTAAGACGTGTGTTTGAGTCTGTTTCACCTGTACACGGCTCTGTGCGTCTGCTCTCTCTCTTCTCCATTAATTATGCAGGAAAACAAGCCAAATGATTCTGTGCCTAAAAGCATAAGCAAACACGGTTCAACCATTCTGATGCATTCTGATTAAGGACACAAACATGTAGTTAAAAGAGTTAATAAGGGCTTTTAGGAACATACAGAACAATCAGTATCTGATTAATTCTCAAAAGAAGCCCACATTTGTGAATTCTGATGTGAAAAAAAGCACTGAAACTAAACTAAACATTACAATTATTCAGCTTAAAGTATGTATTGCTATTGAACTGTAGGCTATATGTTTGTAAGCATAACCCAAGCTTTATTTATTACACTTGTAACGGTGAAATAAGCCCAGGTCCAAAGTTTTTGTTGTTTTTTAAAGAAACCTCTTCTGCTAAGTAAAATTATTAAATGTTATTAGAATGTATAATAACTTATTTTTATATGAATATACTGAAAATTTATGTGATGTAAACTAGCATTACTTCTCTTTTCAGTGTCACGTGATCCTCCAGAATTTGCTGCTCAAGTATTAATGATCACTTATTGATAATGACTCCAGATTCTTGCTGAAAACATTTGTTTCCGCTTAATATTCTGGAAACCATAATTTTTTCCCCAAGTTTCTTTGGTGATCAGAAAGTTAAAAAGAACATAATCTTTTTATAAATAATAAAGAAATATCAATTAAATTAATAAATGAATATGCAAACAAATACATGGTGACACTGAAAACTGGAGTAATGATGTTAAAAATCAGAAGAAAAAAAATATTCCAATACATTCACAAAGACATCTGTTATTTTAAATTCTAATAATATTTTGTAATTTTACTGTTTTTTTAAACTGTATTTTTACAGTATTTAACTGTAATCCAATCTAGCTGTATTTTTACAGTATTTAACTGTAATCCAATCTACGTGTAATTTTACAGTATTTAACTGTAATCCAATCTACGTGTAATTTTACAGTATTTAACTGTAATCCAATCTACCTGTAATTTTACAGTATTTAACTGTAATCCAATCTAGCTGTATTTTTACAGTATTTAACTGTAATGCAATCTACCTGTAATTTTACAGTATTTAACTGTAATCCAATCTACGTGTAATTTTACAGTATTTATCTGTAATCCAATCTACCTGTAATTTTACGGTATTTAACTGTAATCCAATCTACCTGTAATTTTACAGTATTTATCTGTAATCCAATCTACCTGTAATTTTACGGTATTTAACTGTAATCCAGTCTAGCTGTATTTTTACAGTATTTATCTGTAATCCAATCTAGCAAAAACACCGTAAAGTGCACTCACTGGAGGAGCGCGAGCAGCCGTTCATGAAGACGTTCACAAACTTCCGGGAAAACTGCATGTCGGCCTCCGGCGTGGAGTCCTCGGACAGACACGTGGACGCCTCCCGTTTGCTCCCGCTCCGCTTTCTCCCCTCGCCTTCGTTCTCGTTCTCATCCTCCCCGTCCTCTTTCTCGCAAGCCGACTCGTACGGAGAGGAGACGCAGTTATCGTAGACGGTGGCCGAGTCGCTGTCCTCGCTGTATCCCCGGTAGCACTCCCTCAAGCTGACGAGCTCCAGCTGATCGTGCTCGTCCACGACCAGCGTGTATTTGACCGAATCGTAGGAGAGTCCGCTCGCGTCCGAGCGGCTCACGGGCGTCCGCAGCAGTCCAGACACGCTCTCGCGGCGGGCGTGAGCCTCGCCCGCGCCGCAGACTCTGTAACACAGATCCTCCGCTCCGGCTGCTGCTTCTTCTTCTTCTTCTTCGCTGTCAGCCGCCAGAGCTTCGACGCAGGAGGAATACGACGGCGGCCGCAGGTCCCGTTCGCTGTACGGAGGGGGAGCCTCGTTGTCGGAGCCGTCCAGGGCGACTCGGGAAAGCGCCGGCGACCTCTCGTGCTCCAGGCCGCGAGTGCAGCGCTGTATCGGCGTCAGATAGATCTCCTCGGTCGGCTCGAGACGGACGTCGGTGTGGTAGCGGATGCGCTCGCAGTGAGCCGCCTCTCTGGGTCTGTGTGGGCCGTGTCTGGAGGGGCAGCCGCCGGGTTTGTCCGTAGAGGTGCCGCAGTCTTTCTGAGTCCGGCTCGGAGCCGGCTGGTGCTTCTCCTCGTCGCTCAGACACGTGTGTTCGCGAGACGGCATCAGTTCACCTGGACGCAGGAGGACGGCGCACAAACAAGTGAATGGATAGAGCGGCGATGGATGCACAAACACACACCAACATGGCGATGCACTTTAATTATTATATTTAAAATAAGCGCACGCTATGAATCATTAGGTAAGCGTTAGTAAACCGTCATTGCATGCTTTATAAAGCATCGCTCTAACATTATATATAAATGTTTATTAATGCAGCTTTAAATGCCTTGTTCTTCATTTATAAGCATTTTTATTACACGCAATTGTTTATTATATTATTATAAATGCAACACAGGGATAGTGCCATTTTTTTTTACTGTGCAACTGCATACTTGAATTTTTATTTTTGTTATTCTTATCGAGTGCAGATGTAAAGTGTCATTTTTTTGTGCCTTGAAAAAGCATTTCTGTGCCCTGCATCCCTGCTCAACGTCTCTGTTTGGAAGATAAGTGAGCCTTTAATCTACGGCATAAATAGTCCTCGCTTTAGACGAGCTCACAAAAACAGACGGCGAATTAAAGCACGGATACGTGTTTTATTAACCATGCACACTTACAAATGTACATTTAAATAGTTTATTAATCATTTGCTTGCACTTTCTAAATGATCTTACGGACCACTGACATCTGTTTTGCAAATAATGTAGTACTTTAGAAGTGAAATATTCACTGTTAATAAAGTATGAAAATATAATTATTAAACACGTGTAAAACATTTATAGCTGTATTTATAAACTGCTTCAAGCATTTAATGGCCCCTCGTCGTATAAAATAACAAGAAATTATGTAGAATTACACGCAGGTCAAACGCTAGCCATATAGAAATATTATTTAGTACTTCAACGTATAATAAAAAGTGCACCTTAAAATAAAATGTAAGCTTTATTTTTCGCCGGTGGGGGGCAGGGTCAGTGCTAACGGTCTGCTAACACGCTGACTAATAAAAAATACAACGGCTTGGTTTGCTTTTGAAACAAGCCAAGAAGTTAGTTATGCCTATGTGACCCATTGTTTGACTGCAGCATGCAAACATGTTTTTGTAGATGACTCGACTAAACCAATTGCACATGACCGTAGCTGGCAGCAAAACATGACTGGCCTTTTGTCACGGAGACAACAAAGCAAGGGATGTCTGCCGCACAGCGAGAACTTACCTACAAAAACAGCTAAATGCAACAAATACTTTTAAAAGGCACGCTTTTAAGAAATCGTGCACATGTAGCGTACTTCGAATCATGATAATACTTTGCGGACAATATGATATTAATTAAATAAAAAGCGTATGTAAAAAGAGACTATTTTGCGTAAAAATGGTAGGTTTAATATGTTTTGGATGTACTTTAAAGAAGCACACTTATTCTGATGAGGCACATGTAAAGTACTATTTAAACTGCAGTGCGTTTCATCATTTTATTTGACGTTTAATCTTAACATTTTAAAATGCACTAAATCGCCACTTTATGTGCAAATATAATAATAAGTACACTCATATTTCAATGCAATAAAAATGATGCATATTTTAGTTTGTCGTAAGCAGTATTCTAACAATATATCAGATACAATGGAAATAATTAATGAATTAGATATAAAGATGTGCCGAACTAACTGCAATTATTATACATTTAAGCCACAATACTAATTGTGACTGACATGCAATCAAGTGCAAACCTATGCATACTCCTTTCAGTTATTTTATTCTGGTAAATATTTCGCATACGGCGCAAAACTGAAAGCAGGGTCACTGGAAAAAAAACACAAAATGCTGTGAATCTTCTCAAGTAAGACTCAAGAAGCGCATGCATGTAAACGAAGACCTCTACACTCACCTGTTTTAAGAGGAGGCAAGGTCTGCGAGACTTTCTGCTGCCAGCTGTACTTCTTCGCAAATGAGTTGTTGTTTAAAGTGTCCTGTCGATGACATTTTTCAGCAGGTTTTTAGCAGAGCACATTTTCTGTGAACGGCCTTTTCTTTTAATCTTTCAAGCGTTTTCCTGCTAGACGGTTTCAGTCTTACGTATTCGCCAGCAGGGATCTTCTGACTAAATAAGCAAAGCCGAACGCATTGAACCGTTGAGCGCAGATCTTTAGGGGCGACGTTATGGGAGCTACTCCAAACGCACAAAATGAAGCGCTCGGTGAAAAACACAGTAAGTCAGGGGCATTTAAAAGCCTAAATGACTTCCCTCTCTTCTTTCTGGCTCTTCACACCTCGAACAAAACCTACAATACAGAGCCGTATTAACATTCAACACACAGGCCAGCTTTAAATCATTCCTCCCACGTGAAAGCAGAGGTGTAAAGCGACAGACTGCAGAAACTCTATAACTAAACTTTATAAAGCTGGACTCTTACTGTTTTTTCCACCAAGCGCTCTTGCTACTAATCAACGCAAGCAGCAACAAAGTCAGCTACTGCTGGTCTCTCTGTGTCTTTCTGCTGGTGTTCGGCTCCTCGCTCACAGCGCTCATTCAAACAGATAATGACAACCAAACATCAAGCCGCTGAATAACAATGAAGCGCTCGTACTTTATTGTGCACCGCGGGCCACAGCACCGAGCGGCTCAGATGAAACACGACCTCTGCGGAAAAACTAGACCGAAGTCACTTCTGCGTTTAATACGCTTTCAATGTTTTATCTGGCGAAAGCCGTTAAAGGGAATGTAGGCTACATTTTGAAATAATAATAATTCAAATATAATCCTATAAAAGTACTGTTCGATGCGCCCTTTAAAAGTTTAAAACATTTAGAAACTCTCATGTGAATAAAAGTCGATTAATCACCTTTTAAATTTATAGTTGCTCTTTAAATCTTATCAGATTTGCTTCCTTTTTATTGTTTTGTATTTTAAGGATGTCTTTTTGAAATTTAACTTTGTCTATATATATA
>NC_056712.1:26605727-26613221 GCF_018831695.1 Puntigrus tetrazona | reverse complement strand
TTTTTTAATAGTAGTATTAAATAATTTTATATTATAGCATTTATTTTTGCATTTTACTTTTTATTTAAATACAATATTTGTATTTAACTTTTTTATTTTTAAAAATGTGTTTTGTAAAATAATACAGGTTGGCATTTTTAGTTAAAGAGCTCAAAACTGTCATAAATCTCTTCATGTTAGTGCTTTGGAAATGCATAATGGAGTAAAAACTAAAATTCCAGTATCATCATCATCATGATAAAACATGATAAAACTACGCTCATTAATGTCATCTCAAGAGTATGTTGCTTTTCCATTGGGGAATGTTTTTACAGGACAGTATCAGTGGAAATGTTCAATATAGCCAAAAAATACTTCAAGAGGCGTAAAAACTGGGACAACATGCCCCAGCCTCTTTCAACATGATGTATAGATCAACAAGTTATCTAGAAGCTATCCCAAAAACGCCAATCACAACCCGATCAAATGTCAGCTCCACGTACGACAGGGTTTTTACTCCCACCTCATATTTTGTTAAAATCGGCACAATAAAGTGCCGCCCCCTGCTGTCTGACCCTCGCAGGTCAACAGTAACGATCCATTCTCGTTCTTTCTTGTCGGATTGCATTACGCACGGAGGGCGGACAGCAGTGATTCATAGCAGGTGGGCCGAGCGGGAGCTCACAAACAGGAAACGTCATCAGCATCACCGGCCGGGAGTATCAAAGAAACCCGAACGCTACATGCCGCCGATGTGCATGCACACTGAAAAATACACGCCGTACCTTCAGGGGAACGGCTCGATGGCATTACCGTTCGAGATCGTGTTTGTGCAGTATGGAAATCATCACTTCTACTGTAAAACAATTTCTAATCTCCGTCCATCTGCCTCAGTCGCAATCGCAAGCCTCTTAAAGACCGTAGGCCGCTGCCAAAACTGTCCATCTCACCTGAGTCCTTGGCACTTGGGGGAAAAGATTCAGGGTGGTGGGTCTCTTGGGCCGGTATGTATCCATGGCGACGGCAGGGATGAAATCCTTTAGCTGAGGCTGAGTGACAGGCGGCCCTGCGCCTTGCTCTTCCTTGTGGTTGTCATCGACGGCATCAACCGGCTGCCTCTCGTTCTCCTCTTCCTCCTCTTCTTCCAAGATTCCTCCCTCTGCATCAATCAGGTCCAAGTGGAGCATCTCCGTCTGCAGCTCCACCACCCCCTTCCTCCGGCCGCTCCTCGGCGTGCCATTGGTCGGCCGAGTCATGTGATCCTGGGAAGAGCAGGCAGCAGAGCTTTAGAGGCGAGAGCAAAGGAGCTGCAGTCAGACGCAGCCGGCCAATCGGAGCCCGGTGATGACATCAGCCTGTGGCTCCCTTCCTGGCTGCTGTAAGGAAAGCTAATTCAATCCCGGAGAACAATGAGGCGTGTCACGCGACATAAGCAAAATAAACACACCCAGAAATGACGAGGAGGGAGATTATAACATGTTTAATTATGCTAAACTGCCTTGTTGTCTTTAAATGCAGCTCTTCTTACCATAAAACATTATGTCAGTTATATTGAAAGGCTAAGAAGTCAAAAATGAAGGATTTTTAAGTGGTTAGATAATAATATCTGGTGTTATTGAACACATTGTCATAGCCAGTTATGCTGAACCTTATTTTTTTGTGATGATAATGCTAATTATCACACAAAAAAGCTGTGAAATCATAAATAAGGGATTTTTAAGTCAGTGTAATGATTATGTTGAACAATCAGATGTGACCGAATATTATAAATTCTGTGTCAAAGTCAATTATGCTAAACTGCTTTATTATCTATTAACACAGCTTTTCTTAGCATTAACACTTAAGTGCTGATAATTGTTGAAATTATGAATATGAATAAAAAAGTATACAAATACATATTTTTTCAAATGTATATACATTTGCGTTTTTATATACAAGTACACATTGATATATTATGCAAGCAAAAACATTTATTTTGAATGTGATTAATTGCAATTAATCTTTTGCAGCACTACATTAAACAGCTTTTCTCAGCATTAACACTTGAGCTATGATTGTTAACAGACACATTGAAAAAATAAACTAGATGTATTGCCTTCAAATGCAGGTTTTTTTGGCATACTAACTATTGCATAAAAGTGGAATCATATATTTTTTTTTAATTTAAAAGATCACATGGTGATATCCATGATAAATGGAATTAACACAGAATTTAGAACATTTAGTTACACTAAACTGCCTTTTTTTATCATGAAAGTGCATAGGATGCTAACAATTACATACAAAGCCTGTGAAATTATGAGGGATTTTCGTTTAACTTTAAATGGCTGTACGTTGTTATCCAAGATAAACAGATGTGATTGACTTTGACATCTCCCTCAGTGTTCATGTCTTATGCTAATGCTAATTGACTGCTTTGCTAATTGGAACTGAACACAGCAGCCTCTATTGTGAGCTCAGTCATATGAATACTGATATACTCAATCTCCACACATATTTGGACTGCAGTACATGGAAACCGATGTTGTGCCTTTGACCTAGAAATCTATTTTTGCTTTGGGGTAAACAGCTCGCAGAGCTCAGCATCGTCAGATGATTCCTCATTTAGCTCCAGACTGTGTCTCATGGAAAGATAAGTGACTGTTTGGTTTTAGGGTGGAAAGATATATAAACCACACACATTTTACTTTGTGGTGGGCGCTGCCACTGTTTTTGAATTAAGATAACCGTGATTACTAACAGTAATCGTATTCTTTAAATTTTAACTAAGGGAGTACGTACACAAGGGAGGTCAGAAAAGGAAGGGACAGGTCATGCACAAGTTACCTTTTTGGTTATTTTCTGTCATTTTTAAACCTGTTTGACTTTTTGATCATAAAATGCAAAATGAGATGTTTTACAGAATGTTCTGGCTGCTCTTTTTAGTTTGTGACGTTTGTCTAAAATCTTTCGTATTCTGTACATTTCAAAGTTGCAATTAATCTACTTTTTGGGTGAACTCTCCCTTTAAGTGTAACATTTGACTCCTGAAAAGTAGCACGCTTCAGGTTCATAGCTTGATTTTATCCCACTGGAGATTAGCTACAGGCTCAGAGCAGATAATTAACCCCGTATGTGCTTTGGCACACCTCCCTGACATCAAAATATACATTCAGATATATACATATAAAATACATTTAAATATATACAATTTTAGATGTTTCACACAAAAGTGACAAAAAAACTTACAGTACCTTTTATGCCTTTACTGATATATTTTTTCCTGAAAACGTATAAAAACAGACTAAAAATCTGCACGGCAGGTTAATTTGAGGGTACAGACTTACTTTAGGGTCGAGGTCGAGCTGGCTGAGAGTGATTCCGTTCTCATCCGTGATTTCGGTCACTTCTGACAGGTCGTCATCCTCGTATTCATTCAGACTGATGTCGTGGGTTAACCTGCAAAGCGCCAGCACCCCCATGCAGACAGTGACACACACTACGTCATCCCTCCACGAGGCCGTCGCTACACAATCATACACAGAGAGAGGGCACGGCTCTCCTGCTCTCCTGGTAACTTCATGACTACTGCTGCAATGCTCTACACTGAGCGGTTTCTCTTAATGTCATTTAATATAATCCCACAGTTACTGGTTGTCACTGTTTTTATTCCTGAATGTAAATGAGTAAGTTCGTACAATGTTTTTAAGTACGCAATGACAGCATTATTTGCGTTATACCTAATGTTTAGGATTAAAAAGTCGTTTTAAGCATTCCTACCCTTCATCTGCAAGCTAGCCGTTTACTGATCATTTAAATGCACAAAATTTGCAGTACTTCCTGTTTGAATACCTGTAATCGTGCAGCCGCCCGCATTTCCAGATAGATAACAAGATGAGCAAGAGAATTTAATATAACGACGAATTCGATCAAGCGCGTCTATTAACGTCTTTTTACACACCGCAGTCGTTACTTTAGAGTCGGATTTATAATTTCGTACCATGCAAAAGATTCAAAGCAAGCCTAATTTTAGATCAGAAACGCTTTACGCTCATTGACTTACAAAACCTTCAGTTCCATCCGTAACCCTAGATATATTTCCTTCATGCACACCAAACTAACTACTGGCCTATTTCAGAACACACAAGCTGAACCAAGGTCAGTTAAGTGCAGCGTAAAAAGGCCGCGTAGGGGACACGACTGCATCAGTACTTTACCATTTCTCCCACTGTTCTTCCATCCAGCTGTCCCCATCCTCTCTGGAGTCCATGGCCAGGCTGAGCACCATCTGCGGGGCAGGGCGGGGTGCCACTGGACCCTTCTTGGGGGTGGGGGGGAATCGATGGAGCAGACTATTATGCCACTTTCTTTCTCTACCAGTCCGGCGCTCCAAACAGAAATGTCCTCCACGAGGGTCCTCGGGGGCGTTACATCAGCCACGGGAAGCTGTAGTGGATGTCCTCACTTCCCCTGGAAAACATCCTACTGTACACCCCTGACACTCCTTGCTCTGCTCTGCGTGTGTCCTTCAATGGAGCCATTAAAGTCAGCAGTGCATGAGTGAGGGAGTGAGAAAGGGAGAGAGAGAGAGAGAGAGAGAGAGAGAGAGAGAGCGCGAGGGAGAGAGAGGCGTAGTCTCCACTAAAAGAGTCTGCCACCCCAGTGATTGATGGTCCAGATCGATGCGGCTCAAGTTGCCACCTCCACACAAGTGCAGGCCGGTTCGGCGAAGAGATGCCTGCTGAGAATCGATGTCATTGATAAGGGATGAAAATATCTGGAAGGCTGTCTGTGATATATATTGTATCATTAAAGTTCATTAGGAACTCCTCCTAAACCCTGTTAATTAGATTCAGATCTACTTGCGTTTCATTAATGGAAAAACAAATACGTTATTGATGGATCATACATGCATCTTCTTCGTTTACATCGTGCGGTGGGGCGATCGCAGATAACTGGCGTTATTGACTTGGAGGAGATCCGTTTCATTGCGGGACTCTGCAGAAGATGGAGGACGAAGAGAGGGGAAACGGGCAAAGAGGCCGAGATAAGAGTCTCTCTATGGTCATTACGCTCTATAAGAGCAGACATTAGCTGACCTGGACAGGAGCTGAGAGCTCTTCCCTCATTAGCGCAGCTCCCACAGGACACCATTCACATCAGCCCTGCATACAGCAGCTCTATTGCATTACTACAACGCCGGTCTGAGATAAACACCAGCACACTGCTGGATGCCGAGCGGTTCACTGATGGCGCACCGTTTTAATACAAAGGAGAAATTCAGAGATGTCATTCTAATCGTTCATCGTGTTAAAAACAACAACATAGACAAAGAGAGAGAGATAGGGGGGAAAAAACAGCGCTACTAAAAAGAGCATATCAAAAAAAAAAAAAAAAAAAAAAAAAGGACAAAACCATAACGCACCAAAACAGAACAAAGCAATTAAACAGAAAAAAACAACACAACCCAAAGACAGAGAGAAACAAAAACGCATAGAAAAAGGACAACAAACACTCAAATGCAAGATGACAAATCAACAACAAAAAAAGAATGCAAAATCTGATCAAAAGAAATTAAAACAAAAAACAGAACACAAATGACAGGATAACAAGAACAAAACAAATACAAAATAAACTGAAAATTTAGAAATAAAAAAAGTAAATGCACAATACTAAATCGTATTAAAATAATACAAATATATGCACTGGGAAATTATACAGTGAGACACCTGGAAAGATTTATAAATTAACAGATTTATAACAGACCATAAACAATTTGAATGTAAATAAGGAACCCTTGAACATTTTTATATAGACTTCTTTTAAAAATACAAACATCAGGGCCGTACGTCACCCTCTAGTGGTGGTCGAAGTCAGTGTTTCTCAGGACTAAAACCAGAGCATGCAGGAATGTACATCACTATGCTGCTGTTATTAGCTGTTCACGTGATACCTGCGTTTGGCTCTGGTCCTAACTTCAGTGCAGATCTATGGGATTCAACATCCACCGAGCAAAAAAATAAAAAATAAAATCTCTGTGTGATCAGAAAGTGAAAACGGCTGCAAGAATTCATTAAAGTCTGCAAAACGAAGGGCGCCGAACGAATTTCATTTTAAAGAAAAACAAACAGGTTCAAATAGGTTCAAGAAATTTATTTGATATATTGTAATCTACATTGAAACATCGTAGATGCAATATATCGCGGAAACATGGTTTTGTCGCTGACAGAAGCATGCAGTGAAAAGGCTTAAATAAATTACTGCCTACAAACAGAACAGCTTAACAATCCAGTCAGCCTTTTAATGAAAATAAACTCTTTTATACAATACAAAAAACGAAAAAAAAAAGGGACAAAAAAAAAATAAATAAATAAAGCTGTTCCACATTGCCGGAGAACATCTTAAACTGTTAAATTATCATGAACGCACACATTAGTGGAATGTACAATTAATCTTCGTCGACTGTTAGAAAATGTTAAAATTAATCACTTGGTAAATAAATCGAGCTTATTGAATTCTAAACTGAGGATTGGATGCAGTTAAAAATCGGAAAACTTTAGTGCAGCCAGTGGCAATGAAATGCTTGCATTCAGAGTTACATACACAAAGCGTATATTTATGGGGACAAATTACTGAACCAGAAACCGAAGAAGTAAAATTCTTCATTGCTTGTGTGAACTAGTTGCTTGTAGCTTGCAAGCAATTATAGAGTTCAACTACATCAGACTTAATACAAAAAAATGACAATTCTCAAATTCATGTGGTCAAAACACTGTAGGCCGTTTCTTTTTAAATGTTCCCTCATCATATCTATTATCAATCCATAAACCAGAGTTGCATAAAATTTGGCTAAATTCCATGAATACTTGTATGGACCAGTCGCTTGTTAGCCTAGACTTTCATCAGCGACGGCAATATTCATTAGATCTGTGTCAGATCGCAATGCAGGAGAACTACACATCTGATACAGATCTGTATCTTCGTACATTCATGGTTAGTTTAGCAGGTCAAAACTGGAACAAAAGCAGCTTTTTTGTTTTAAATTCTGAATGTTTGACAACAAGCCCTGGATTTGTCACACGCATTCACGGAACTGCAGCCTTTATTACTTGTTTTTTTGCTGTTGTTATTTATTTTTTTTATTACTGCTGTTTCTGTTGTTCTGCTGAAGGTGGCGCCGTTGCACACTTTTTCTCCTGCCCTTTCAGTCTGTCGCGACGTGGGACTTCTTTTAGACGTGGGACTGCGAGCGCAGTCTTAACCTGAAAAGGGCAGAAATAGAAATCCTCATCAATGTTCGTTGTACTCCTTTCTGAACATGTTTAATTCAATTGTGGAATGCAGCAAAATAAATTGAGCAAGAAATAAAGCTGGTTTATGAAATAACTCCCACATACCTCATCATGAAACATTAAGTAATGGATACATGTTTATTAAACCGGAGCTGCTAGCTATTAAAATTACTAACTTAAAAAAGGGTAATGACCTATGACCTTTTAATTCACAATTTTAAATTATACCATTTAATTTCTTGTT